>NC_043703.1:3191054-3203214 GCF_006229205.1 Suricata suricatta | reverse complement strand
ATCCAAATTCTCATTCCTTGCTATCTGAAACTCAGGCAGCCAATAGTTTCAGATAATGTGTTATCCTTCAGTGTAAAACTCAACACTTGAACTCAGAAATCAAATAGAACCAAGAAGGGAAGGCAGGTTGTATATAATTTCTCAGCTGGTGATGAAGGCGAGGGAGAAAAGTGACCCAGGGAGAGTGACAGTGACCGCCCGAGGGGGAAGGGATTGCAGCGTGAACTAGTGTGGAGCCCCTCGCTGGAAAGGTGATACTCAGGGTTCCAAGCAGAGAGAGACCGGTGCTGGAGCTTCAGCAGGGAGCCTCTCGCCGGATCCGAGAACTGGCCAGGAAGCTGGTGACGTTTGCTATGCTCCAGGGAGACAGGATCAGACAAAGGCAGGGGCCAGACCACATAAGGCTTTGACAACCATTGTGGGGACTTTGGTTTCAGGGACAGGAGAGCGCCAAAGGGCTCTGGGAAGAGGAGGGGCCAGTGCACTGACCAATGGGTGGAGGTAGGTGATGGTAGGGGTGTAAGGAAGGCAGCGGGGAGCCCCGGCAGGGGACCGTGGCCGTGATGGTCCTCCCATGATGGGCCAAGGCATTCCCAGGGGAGATGATGCGCTCAGATGCTGGGTGTATTTTGAAGGTAGTCAGACTGACTTCCTGATGCATTAGGTGTGAAGTGTGAAAAGAAGGAGGGGTCAAAGGTGGGAAAGTAGAAGGAAGGAGGTCTGAGATGGGAGAGGTCAGAGGAAGGGCGTGTGCGTACACCTGCGTGTGCGCCCTGGGCAGGGTGTGTTAGATCCAAGGTCCTCTTAGTTCTCTAAATGGAAACCTTGAGTGGAGTGTGACCGGGGCTTTGAGAGAGGTGTGGGCTGAATGAGCCGCGGAGGTAAGGTCCATAGAGAAGAGAAGGGGTCCAGGAATGGGGTCCTGCACAAGACTCCCGGGTGGGGAAGGTGGAGTGATGTGGGACCCCCAGCAAGGATACTGAGAAGTGGGAGAAAGCCCGGATGTCTTGTCCACAGGCGCGGAGTGACGCGGGTGTCAGGCGTTGCTGGAGACCTGGCTCTGTGGTTCCTTGTGAGCAGCACCAGGAGGCCGTCTGCACCCTGGAGAGTGCTCCAGGGGAGCGGGGGCCCAGAGCCCCACGAAGAGGGGTCAAGGGAGAGCGAAGGGGCCAGGACAGATGACAGCATGGAACATGCAGGAAGAGGACAGAGCAGGGAAGGGGTCGCAGGGATACGCTGTCTGAGGGAATAGGCAGACATCTGCTTTTAATGGGCTACTTCCGGCCTTTGATGAAAAGTCCCGACGTCTCTGCCCCATGATACAAGCATCCTTCCAGCCCTGGCCCTGACCTTCTGTGCTGAGCCTGTGATCTCTGACGTGGAGGCTCGGGTTTATTTTCCGGATTCTCCAATTGCATTTCTGCTAACACCTACTGTCAGGGACAGGGCCCAACCACTTACTGATTCACGATAGTCTTAAAATTATTCATAAAATTTCTTTACCCAGCACTCACGCTCCTGGCTTCTACTCACATTATTTCTCTAGCCCCTTCCCTCTCTCTGGGCCATCCACAGCCCACCGCCCTGGAGAACTTCCTGGAAGCTCTATAGCATAGGCTGCAGAAGCGTGGGCTGCAAGTGTGGGGAAGTTCTATCTGGAGAAGGCGGCGTGCGGCTTTATGGAGACAGAGGGCTGAGTTGTTAACCCTTTGAGTTTCTGAATGCACCTGACTTTCTAGACACATTTGGAGATAGTTTCATCCCCTCCCTGTTATGCTCAGCCTGCCATGACCTTACCCTCAATAGAAGCACAAGAACCTTTCTTGGGGTCCAGGATGTGGCTATGTAGCCAGTCTGAGGAGGAGATGAGTCTGGTCGCCCCAGGGCGCTGGTTGAAATCCTGTGGTAGGAGGGAGGCAAGAAGTACCTTTCCCGACACTGCCTGGTCCCTAGGCGGCAGTACAGGGTACCATGGCAAGGGTGTGAGTGTGGCTCAGGCTGCCAGGGGTACCTTCCTCCAGCGAGGCATTCTCAGAGTGCAATCGAGTTCTAGATATCCTGGAGGCCAAGTCAGCCTCATCTGATATTCCTGAGGACCAATGGAGATGGCCACATATTAGAAGTCAGGGCCAAGGGGACTTAATGGATATTAAGGGGACTTAATGGATAGAATCTGTGAAGAAAATGAGCTAAGCTTAGAAGACAAAAACAGTTTAGGAACTTGATAGAGAACAAAAGACTTGCTGAAGGGGGACAAAAATGGGGGGAAACCCAGTTCAAATGTGCTTTACTGTATGCCTCCTTCAGCACTAAGCGGTCCAGAGGAGTAACCAGAGCTGATTAGCAAATGGCTCCCCAGAAAAATCAAAAACCCTGATTTGTAGATGCTGCTTATCTTTGGTGGAGCTCCTCCAATCGTGGCTGGCTTCAAGCTACCGAAATGACCTCCTTGAGTGAAGAGTTGAAGTCTTACGTGCAGAGCTGCTCCCGGAAGCTGGTGGAAGCCACCTCCAGCATGGCCCCGGAGCAGGTGGTACTTACCCTGCACGGGCGTCTCAGGTCAAGGTCTGGCAGAACCAGCCCTGATCAAGGATTTGGATGCCTGAGGCTTATGCAGGGTGTGGTCCCACGAGAGGGGACCGAGGAGGAGAAGCAAACAGGACTTTGGTTGTAGAAAGCATGTCGGTGGGTTGTTCATCCTGGTCCGAGGAGGGACTCTGGAGCATGAATCACGGCTCCGACAACAGTGCTCTGTGAACGTCCCCTGTTCCGTCTCGGCGGTGGCAATCTGTGCACCTGCCACCTCCTCTCGTTCAAGATACAGAGGAAGGAGTGACTCTCTTCACTAGCAGTTTAGCAGATGGAAAGAACAGAGACTTTGCTACAAAGATTAGCCCCGTGAAGGGCTTTGAAGGGTCAATAGGAGTTTTCTGGCAAGATGAAACGTTGACAGAGGGGATCTGACACAGAGAGCATAGCTTGTGGGAAACAATGTGTTCCAACTGTCGTTACACCTTAGACTCGCCCAGAAGCCCTGAAAACACAGGTCCTGGACCGCACCACCCAAATCTGGGATTTGAGTATTTTAGTGGTGATTTTTCACGCCCCTTGGTGATTTATCTATGTGGTCAGGTTAAGGATTAGTACAATAAACTTTGAAACACTCTGCCAGGTTTTTTTTCTTTTGAGTACTCACAGAGCGTTGTTGGAGCATATAGTGCTTGTGTGTGTGTGTGCGTGCATGTGCATGCGTGTGTGTGTGCGTGCATGTGCATGCGTGTGTGTGTGCGTAAAACAAATACCTTGCATGGTAAGGTGTCGTATGTATTATATTTCATGGCATTTTATTAATATGTCATTTTTGGCAAATCCACACACAGATATATGTTAAATATTAAAAATATATGCAACTTTGTAAAAAATTAACATACACAGAATAAAAGTATTTCAAACCGAACTCAGTTTTTGCCTTCTTTCAAACAGTACTCATTAAACACCTCTTCTCATAAATCTGACTGTGTTTATAGCCAGTTAAGTGCTTGACCATCTACTAAATGGTATTGTTCTGCAATCAATTCTTGCCCATAAATCCACTCACTCAGTGTTGGGATCTTCCAGAGAAGACCAGCACACCCCACTTTCTCGTTTCCTCCACCGCTGGGTCCCCTGATAGGGGGAGGGACTTGTTCTGATGGAGGGTCAGTTTGGGGGCTGACAGGTTTCAGATCTAGATGAAATTTTCACGGTCACCATTCAAGTCTCTAATTCAGCGACTCCCTGCTGGATGAGGTATGTCCGCATTTCCAAAGCAGAGGACAGCAAGCTGGCCTCGTCCACACTATATGATTTAGAAGTTAGGTGAAAGGTGGATTTGTTTTTCTGTAATAGACCCAAAAGCCTGCCTCTCGGGTCCATCGTAAAGACAGAGCTGTCGCTGTGGGTGTGAACCCCTCTGGCATGGAGGTTCACACAGACCCTGGTTCTGATCCGCCATGTGCCCCACACCCTGGGAGCGCATGGTCAGAGGAAGGTTGGACAAATACCTGGATAATATAATCAGGAGAAACAATCGATACAGTCACCTCTTGGTAACGTTTTCAGAAGATGTCACTTGCTTTTAGCAGAAGGAAACGGTCATGGCTTGAGCCCAGCGCCTGGCACACACGGGAGGAAAACCCCGTGTAGGTAGGTGTAGACGCCACGTTCTGGAAACGATCTGTCAGACACATACCTCAGCGAGTCGACATCGCTGTAAACATCCGACTGTCACAGGAGACAGCGTGGTCCCTCACCGCCTAGCTCCGGGGGACTGCTCTCCGCAGAGCCAACGTTTCTCTTCCATGTTTCTCTTCCTGTCTTGAGTTTGGCTCAGTAGGGGCCTCGCTGAAGGAGCAGCTCCCCCTGATAAGCTAACGAGTGTGTTGAGATCAGTGTTGACTTTGGGATGAGCCCCACTGTGGGGAGAGTGTAACCACAAGCCCAGAGTGCACACATCTCTCCAATGACCAAACCCCCCTTTCCCCGCCACTCGGGCCTATTGAGAAACTAGCAGAAATGAGCCCCGATTCTGCACCCAAGAAGAGTGCTCTGGGTCATCCGCAGGATGAGGTACGGGAACTTCTCCTACATTCACACCAGATATACCCCAGTGTTTAGAGGAATTTGCTGTTAAGGACCAGGGCTTGGGTCTCACACTGTACGTACCTCTTGCAGTGATCACGGTCACGGGTGCCTCCTCCTCCAGCAAGTCTCCCCGGACCTTGCAGAGCTGAAGCGGGGGCCCTCGGGGCACCATCTGCGGCCCTGCATCCACCCTGCACCACACCGATTTGTCACTGGCACTCCAGGCAAAGGCACCCGGTGGCTGAGTCGGCTAAGTGGCCAACTTCAGCTCAGGTCATGATCTCACGGTTTGTGAGTTCGAGCCCCGCATTGGATTCTGTGCTGACAGCTTGGGATTCTCTCTCTGTCCCTCCCCCATGCATGCTCTCTTGTTTTCAAAAATGGTAAATAAACATGTAAAACAATTTTAAAAATAAAAAAATAAGAAGCTGGACAAGTAACTGTGCTATTTTAGGGTCAGATGCTACTTCTTAAATCTGCCTGGAGACTTTTAAGAATTCCTAACAGACCTATGTATTGTGAAGGCAAGACCACAGGCTCAGACACTTGGAATCATGGCTTTTGTTGTTACTTATGTGGGCAGGAGAAAGGAAGCCGACCTCCAGCCACAGCTAGAGGGTTCGCACACCCCAGCCCCTCGGTTCTCTGAACGTTAGGTTTTCAAGGTCTCTTTGTACCTCAACACCGCTGACGGCCTCTCCCCGCCCCTGCCTTTCCAGGGATTCTGGCAGCATTGTGGGAACGGAGGCCCCTCCCACCCAAAAGTGAACAGAGATCGATAATATTCACTTAATAAGTGATTAGATGACACATTTTGAAACACAGGGGGGAAAAAACTATAAACAAAGTAAAATACACATTTGAAAAGAAGTTCAAATATACATTTTGAAAATAAGTTTAGCACAATAAACTAACATGTATGTAGCACAGTAACCTAAGAAACATGTATGTCTGGTAGAACTAGAAATGCATTTTCAAAGAAAGTGTATTTGATGAGAAACAACAAAGAGAAATATGAGATGGAGGCAGCAAATAATGAGGAATTGTCATTGCTATCTGATGGCATGTCATGAAGTTCTTTTTCAAAAATTTTTATATCTATTTTTGAGAGAGAGAGAGAGAATGAGAGAGAGAGTGAGCAGGGAAGGGGCAGAGAGAGAGGGAGACACAGAATCCAAAGTAGCTCCAGGCTCTGAGCTGTCAGCACAGATCCCGACATGGGGCTCAAACCCATGAACCCCAGGGTTAGTGACCTGAGCCGAAGTCAGACACTTGACCAACTGAGCCAGCCCCGTACCCCATAAAGTTCTGGTTCTTATGGGAGGTCTGGAGTGCCCCTCAGCCCCTCCTCCAGGCAGGACGATTGAGTGTTGCACACCCCTGAACACACTGATTGCTAGCGGATAGCTCAGAAAGAGAGACACTTGGCAAGTATGTCTCTCTTTCTGAGCAATAAACTCGTGAGGTCCTGGCCCCAGGACATTTTCCTTGCTGTGCCGAGAGTCACACACACAGCGGTAAAGCCAACAGGCACAAGGGAGACTCAATGACTTTGACTGAGCTTCTGGATTCAGCCAGTCCTGAAGACTTTACAATGATATAAATGAAATTTTTTTTTTGCTTCAGTCAATTCGAGTTGGATTTATTGATTAAAATCTATTTACATTTTTTTACCCAAGACATAATAAGCATCTGGCACAAAAAGGGAGCTGACAAATATACCCACAAATCAGCTGATTGACTTCCACTATCCTCCAGAGTCGGCCACTTAGATGATCCACAGTCGTTGGCTCCGTGTTTCATTTCCTTGATTCAAAATAAATGAGGACTGAATAGGAAATGACATTTGGGGGACCATTTTCCCCAGTTCGTCTTTAAATGATAATGTATGAAATACACAGGTATATCCATTTGTGGTCCAAAACAACAGAAAAATCCCTGTGGATCAGATATAGGGAATAGTGAAGAGAAAACGAGAAGGAATAACATTGTGAAAACAGGAACAGGAAGTTGTTAAATAAGAACAGATACATTAAAGATGGCTGAATGGAGGGGCTCCTGGGGTGGCTGTGTCCATTAAGCATCTGACTCTTGATTTCAGCTCAGGTCATGATCTCATGGTTTGTGAGTTCGAGCCCCATGTCGGGCTCTGTGCTGACAGTGCAGAGCCTGCTTGGGATTCTCTCTCTCCCTCTCTCTCTCTGCCCCTCCCCTGCCTATGCTCTCTCTATTGCTCTCAAAAATAAATAAACTCTATTAAAAAATAACTGAATGGAAATCTTGGAAATGAAACACAGTCATCATACGAAAATACTAATAGAGGAGAGAAATTGTAGAGCAGATCCTAATGAAAAGAGAATTGGATCTGGTGAGCAGGACTAGCAGCTACCCAAACACCTTAGTAAGATGCAGCTCACAAAATCCAGAAGCCTGACATCATGGATTTTCTCAGGCACCGGTGGTCTGGGCCATGCTGTAATATCCCTTCCAACGTGAAGGACAGGTGGCTGCATCTGAGCCCCTTTCTCTCTAAGACAGCCATGAAATGCCTACTGGGCCTCTTTGAGTTTTTGAGACAACACATACCTCATTGGACATGACAATCCAACCCTTCTAGTAATCATCCAAAGTGCAACCAACTTTAAGCAGGGCTCAGAAAATGACTCTCCAAACAATCATTGATTGTGAAGATCTCTGTGTCCACATGAATGCTCAACGAAGAGCAATGTAAGAAGAAAGATCTTTAGTGATCAGGTGGACAGAGGAGACAATCCATCCGTGTGCATCAGTCAGTGTCTCTCCCCAGTTACCCTCACTCCTACTTGACAAACTCATGAGCAAAGTGACCAGGACAGCAGGGAGGGGGTTATGCATGGGCTCAGTTCTATGGACTTTTCCTCACTGGGATTCATCTGACTTCAGCCACCACTGTGTGCTCACTCTGCCAACAGACTGATCCTGAGTCCCCAGTTCCTGGAAAAACCATTTCCTGAGGGATCAAACATGGATTTTCTGGAGGTTTGAGTAAAATAAAAATCTTCCTTTATAGGAACAGAACCGCTTCCTTATTGCTTGCAATACTTTGTCAAAGACATTATCCAGGGTCTTGCAAAGCTCATCTTCCACTGTCGCGGTGTGGTGCTCAGCATTTCTTCTGATTAGGAAGCGTGTTTTATCACAGAGTGCGGTGATTTTTCCCTTGCTTACGAATTCACTCGTCTGACCACGTTCCTCATCACTTGAAGCAGCTGACCTGATGAGGCAGATCAACAGCTTGAGGAAAAGTTAGTTATGGTGCAACAGGGTGACCATTCGGTGTGGTGCTGTCTCATGTCCTACAGAATGTGGCATATGCTTATGGAGTCAGCAAGCAAGATGCAGTGATTCTTCTCTTCAGCCAGGATGCAGGCCTGGGAATCAAGGTGGACTCAGTCCCCCGGTTTACTTTCTCTCACTAATACATAGCTGATAGAATATTACCTCCTGTCTTTGCAGTTTTGTACTCTGAGAATTTATAGGTCTTTGTTCCCAAAGAGGAATGCCTTCGCGGGGGACCACAATGGCTCCATGACGACCTCTGGCCGGTGTCATTTCTCATACCGTTGAACCAGGAGTCAAAGGAGGCTGGCTAGAGCGACCAATCTTGATTACTAAGTGGAATTGGGTTGTGTCTGCCCGACAGGGGCAAGGAAGAGGGTATCTGGGACATTCCTGACCTCTCGCATGTCCTGTGGAGAAAGTTAATGAAAAACTTTAACATCTAATCTAGGTGGAACTGCCGGTGCCCTGGACCCTGCAGGAACAAATGCTCAGTTCCCCACCAGGAGATGACCAGCTGAGGTTCTTGCTGGAAATCAGGCTTTGGATCCCAGCACAGCTGGGTCCTGGGGCTCGAGAGCTCTTCCTGAGTGGACCCTCCGTGTGCAGTGGTGGGACGCATAGTGTGTACCCCCCACGGGGAAACTCAGCATCTGCTCGGGATCTGTTTCAGGAGTCACGGAAGCTGTGTTTGTGATGGCCCTCCTATCGGGAGATGACAAGACTGATGCTTCTAGAATCAGAAAGAACCACGTGTACGTGTCTTGTGAGCCAGCCCCTTAAAATAAATCCCTGCTGCACTCTCTCTCAGTACGTCAAGTGGCTATGTTGTCATTCTTAAAGTCCATAACAAGTAATAACAGTTGGGATGCTTCCTGAGCAGCAAGGGAGCATACTGATGAATATTAATTTCTTGGTAGTTATGGTGAACAGGGGCTCTCTGGACCTGTTGGCTAATTCAGGACAAAATTCAGTAAATTTGAGCAAATAATGGATCAAGCCAGTTATATAGAGTCAGGTAGAGTCAAGGAGCCATCCCAAAAAAGAAATTTTTCACTTGCTGGTGTTTGTTTCTTTGTTTCTACCTGTGTAGACACAATCAGCATCCTTAGGCGGTCTTCGTACCCATCGCCGAGGAAGGCATTTCGCATGATGAACACAGAGGCAGTTGAAATGACCAAAAGAAGCTATCCTGGTACTATTCCATGAATGGCTAATAAAAGGGGATAAAAAACCAAAACTCTTTTCTCTTTGATAGAAGCCAGTGTTCTGAAAGCGAGGGAGGAAATGGAAGGCATGTATGTTTTCCATGTCAGAATGCCATGGTTTGTCTGGAAAGAGATGTTTAAAACCATGTTTTCTGTCATGTGGACTGCCACATGCCTAGAAGGGCTTCATTCATTCCCAAGAAGAAGGAGAAGCGTTGATCCATCCATCAAACACTCACTCTTACAAAACAAAGCAATAACTATGGCCACGGAGGGCAGAATATCAGAACTCCTTTCAGAACTGCTTAACCGATTGCCAATGAGCCCCTCACCCCTCCCAGACTCTGGCATTTCCACTGGAACTAGGTGCGTGTGCGTTCTAGCGGGAGGCAAGGCAACAATGACTTGTTAATGATATCTCTGCCTTTGGTTGTGTTGAAACAGAAAAAATTACTCAATGGAAATGTTTAAAAAGCAAAGGAAGTTGTGATGTGCTTAGCTATCTATAATTTGTCAATGTGTGTGTTGGGGGGAGAGAGAGAGATAGAAGGAGAGACAAGTTAAAATGAGGTACATCTGTGCTGCAGATATTCTGTTAGTAAAAGGTACAGAAGTCAAGTTTCTATACATTTGGAAACTGTTATATCTTTAAATAATAGAGCAAAAGCAGCTGCCAGGTGCAAGCTGGTTCCAGGCTACCCGGATAGCTGGAGTGGCCTAAATTATCAGCCCGTAAGTGACAAATCCCTCTCTGAGACTGGTGCAAGGCAGGCTTACTTTTTGCCACTCTGCTTCCATAGAGAAGCCAGTCAAAAGGCATGGAGCATTTAGTAGACAGGGCCCAGGGATGGAACCTGGCCCTGGAAGTGAACATGGCCATGTTTTCTCCCCTCACCTAGTTGGTTCATACTTTCCTGGGTTTCACTCCTGCATCACTGAACATAATTTTAAATTGCAACCTCTTCTCGTGAGACAATGTGGTGGATTCTCAACCCTGCCTCCCTGCCTCTAGTTAGTCAACTGGAGACTCAGTAGAGATCACGTTTCTCACTGTCACCCAACCGACTGCCCGTTGTTATCATGAACACAGATGAAAGTCACTCTCTTACTAAAGGCTGCATCCTTCACTTTCAGAATATAGTAGAAGCTTTCAAAGTGATTTCTTTTCCCAAATAAACCAAACCTATTATGGAAAATTAGACTTTTCAGAGATGAAAATTCAAAACAATTTTTATGATCCGCTTTGGTTCAGTAAAAAGGAATTGATCTCTTCTCCTTTTTCCAAATCTCTACACCAATCAGTGTGTGTGTGTGTGTGTGTGTGTGTGTGTGTATTGAAAATCCTCAGTTAATCTGTACTTATTTCTATTTTGTAGAAATTAAGTTTGATGAACGAGTCCTCTTACAGCCTAACAAATCTGCTTCTCAAATTTCACAAGCATTAATTTTGTGTCGGTAATGAATTAGTCAAATGGAAGCTGATCATTAGCTGATGTCTCTACTTTGAGTGGAATGACGTAAAGAGTGTTCGGGCTTCATTGTCTCCTTGGTGGGATTTGGGGGTCTGAGGAGAGCAGAGCCCCATGAAGGCCCCCCAGAGCCTGCCCTCCAGATGTGCATCCTCAATGCACAGCTGGAGCCTTCCTCTTCCGCTGTAGAATCTTCCTCCCGAGTAGAAGCTTTGTCTCATGGGATTATCTCAGGGGAAAATGAAAACAGACATGTGTCCCTGCAAATTAGTCGGGGATCAGGAGTGTATTAAGATAATTGTGCTTTCGCCAGGCTGCTCTGAATGGCCTCTGCAACGGCATGGCTGAGTGGACCATCATTTCCATTTGGGCTACAGCTTGAAAGGGTCCATTCCGGATACTGAAAGTGAGTTAGACAGAATGACTTCAGAGAAAATATGCCCCTGATGGTCGCTAACACGAATAGTCGCATGGCCTATTATTTTTGAGAACTGCTTGGAGTGAGTCTAAATCATTCCAGCCTTTGGAAAGAACACTAAGGTCCCACACCCAGGGCTATATTTCGCACCTTAGAATCCTAGCAGAAATCGGATTGTATCGTTTATTGAGAATTCTCCATTTATTTGTAAATTTTTGAGGAAAAACTCAGACCCTCGATGAAAGAAAAAACGGTAGGAATGTGGCTTGAATGTTAGCTATGTGTGCACCTTCAAAATCAGAAATCCAGGACGATAGTGTAGGTTTTGGTTCAGTATGTGTACGTCTGAAAGGAAACGACTCTGTGTGTCTCACAGCAACAGGGCGATGTGTCCATCCCTCTCCTCATCACCTGTCATAAACCGTCTGAATGTAAAAGCAATCACATAAGGGTTTCTTCTCCCCACCCAGTCATACCTCCCCCATCATCTCTGGAGGAGAGTGCTGGGAAGCAGAGATACTCGTAGTCGGGGATGGATACCCACAGAAACTCTCCCCAAGGTGAGACCTGCAGGTGGGACACCTTTCTCACGTTCATGAAGTGTCAGGTCACCATATGGGTCTTTGGAAAAGCCATCGATGGTGTTCTGATGGACCTGGATTCCATGCTGAGTCCTGCCAACTAACCTTGGGCAGGGCACTCTTTTCTGAGCCTCAGTCTCCTCGTCTGTAAAATAGGGCTCAATACTCCTGTCTCAGTGTGTTGTGAAGGTTTGATGGCCATGTAAGGCTCTTACTTTGATGCCTAGCCCATAGGAGCCACTTGGGAAATGATTCTATCCATCAGTATATTTGGAGGAACCTCACATAAAATGTACATGCTTTCTCTTCAATGCATCAAAATAAAAGCCCTTAGTTCTTCCTTCCAAACTAGTTCCTCTTCAGAGAACCTGCCACAGTGAGTGTGGTGGCCTTACACAAACTTGCTGCAGGAGACTATCCTCCAGCGTGAGAAGGAGTCCTCAGCACACACCACAAAACATAGAAGCACAGAGTCGGGACACAGGCCGAGCTGGAATCAGGCACTTCACTGAAACTCTTACAGATCCTTGAGGCCAAGGTCAC
>NC_043703.1:3171841-3190954 GCF_006229205.1 Suricata suricatta | reverse complement strand
GACCGAGCCAGAGTCTCAACCCCGAGGGGTGGCCTGCGCACCCGTCTTTGCCCTCTAGATGATTCTGGCACACGCGCAGGGGACAGCCAGTGCCCTAAAACACATTATTTTTGGATTAACTGAGATTTATGAGTTTATCTCCTATAGTAGTTCTAAATCCTGGGTGAAATTAGAAATATCTGGAGAGCTTATTAAAAACAATACACGTGCCCTGGTCACACTCCCCGAGACTCCAATTCAATCCGCCTGGGACAGGACTCTGGATTCGTGTTTTTAAAAATGCTTCCCAGGTGCTGGTGTTTGTACAGTGGAGGCTGAAAATCAAGGAAGCCAGCCCCTCCTTCTGCTGAAGAGTAAGAGGAGGGGGAGAGGCTGAGGGGCCCATGCCCAGAGCCAGCCCAGAGACCACCAGGCCCCCGTGCCCGCAGCCCAGTGAGCCTCACGCAGCCCAGCGAGCCTCACGCAGCGTTGAGGAAAAATGCGTGCTGTGTTATCTCATAAAATCAAATCATCGATGCATCAGTTTCAAGATTCATGATGTTTTGGGCCTGGCTGAGTCATCAGCATCTCTGCTCTGACTCCCGCCCTTAATTAACTCTCCCCGGGCTTTCTCAGCCATCCTAGGATTTCTTTAATACACACAATCACTCATCCCCTGACATGGCCAACTGTTGACGGGATAATGACGCAAGCAACAGACACAGACGTCGCGCTGGACTCGGTTCTTCCCCTTCCTGTTGTACACAGCAGTGCTAACGGCACACACATCACGTTTCAAGTGTGGTGATCGTGGTCTTTTAAAAATCAAAGAATGGCTCTATTTCAGAGCCCAATGATTCAACCGTAAGTGTAATGTTCTTGCATTTTCTGAGTCAATTTAGTTTTTGCAAGAAGTACCACATCACTTGTTCTTGAAGCCGAGTCTTGGCAGCGGCGGTGAAATGCCACGTGGGCACCGCTCAGCACCTCCAACTGCAAGTCCTGGCCCCGCCCCCTCCGCAGGTGCACAGCCAGACTCAGAGCTGCTCTGCCGAGCGCTGGAGATCGCCGCACGGAAGGGCAGATGGAAAACGAGGGCGCTGGTTCTCAGCCCCGGTGTCTATTTCCCTCCTAAACACAAAAGAAGGATTTCCCAGACTCTTTCTTCTGCCCGACAGTCACAGTTTCGGACAATAGCTGTGAAGAACACGGAACTGACGGGCGGCCGCTGGGAGACAAAAGCACAGTGCAAACAGGACTGTTGAATGTTTGCAACCAGTGTTTGCAAACCTGGGCTGACTGTGGCCTCGTGTAGCCCCCTACCTTCCCCTGGGTGCTGGGTGTTCATCTCAGGGACGGCTGACAGCGGCTGCGGGCCTGGCGGCAACCTGATCTCTTCCCCATTGTCGTGCACTGGGAAACCATCCTGGCATCCTGAACTGGGCTGGGGGTTACTATAGCAACGCTACCCAAACCGCCAGGGAAGGAGGCTCCAGGGCTGGGAAACCTTGTCGTTTCAACCCTGACTCTCAGGGTTTGGAACATGACTCTACACCGGCATATCGGAATACAAGAACCGGGGTTTCCAGAAGGGCGTGGAGCTCTGGTGTTCTGTTTCCAGACACGGTTTGGAGGCGTCCTGCATACATCAGTTCATTGAGGAGGGAGCATGGCCTACTTTCTGGAGGAGTTGAAATTTTTAAAAGAGGTGTTTGGCCTCAGCTTCCAAACCCTCGTGAAAGCACAAGGCGCAGGGGTTTGGGAAGTGAAGCAGAGGAGAGGTCAAGCCCCACTGCGCCCGGGCTGTAGCAAGGGCCCCGTGGGGGAGGGCTTGGTGGGCGGCAGACCTGTATTTAGGTATAAATGGGGCTCGGGAGGCCCTGCACCCCGGTCAGGGAGGCTCGCTGCTCCACATGAGCACCTGCGGCAAGTCTTCCATTCTTCAGTCTTCATTGACAGCCCCCCATCCGTTGCTCTTGACTCACTGTTTTCCTTCTGACGCTGTTACCGAATCATTGACTGCAACTTTCCAATCATGCATCTTCCATCTTTCTGTCATGTTTATGGAGTTCCTGAGCCACAAGGTCAGGTGGAGAATGACGAGGCCAGCAGGTCCCTCGTGGGCCTGGTGGGACCGAGTTCTTGGTCCACACGTACTAGCTCCCTGAGCAATTCCTCCATAGTCCCTTTCCCTGCTGGGAACAGCACCCCCTGAAGGAACTGAGTCAGATAACGAACACGAGGCATGTGACCAGAGTGCGGACCTGGGGCAGAGTTGTTCCTAGAGGCAGCTTGTAAGAGCCCAACAAACGGGACCAACTCTTGGGCTCTGGGAAGGGAGAGCCCTGTCATGACCTGGCCCTCCTGGAGGGACAAGACGCTGAATGGGCCACGGGGCGTGGTCCCTGGGAGCCACACTTCCTTTGCCGGTCCGCCCACTGCAGCCCAGGGTATCGGATATCCTGAGGAAACAGTCTGGAGTTCGCTTCCAAGGCCGCTGAGCACACTCTGGCCCGTCCTCCTGAGGGGCTCCACAGGCCCCCTGGCCGCCAGGGGCCGGTTTGTTGGGAAACGGCTGGAACCGGACAGGCAGCGGGGCGCCCACTCGCACCCCAGGGAGGTGAGGGGCTTGGGCCCTTCCCCGCTCCTCCTGGGTCTGGCTCTGAAATGGGAGTCCGAGCACTCCCAGTGCAAAGCTGGTCTTTCTGGACCTTATCTCGATAGGTTTGTCAAAGCAGACAGACGGAATCTACCTTCTTTAACTGTTTGCTGGTTTGATCTACAGTTTCCTACTGTTTCTACAAATGGCATGAAGGCGCCATTGCGTGTTGCGTTGGGTCCCACCACCGTCCATGACGGTGTTCACACGTGCAGAAAACGCATCACACATATACACAGCATGTACACTAACACCAAGAGGAGACTGTTGCACGCAGCAGTCACTTAGTGTGTGTGTGTGTCTGTGTGTGTGTGTGTGTGTATTTTTCAAAAGGACAACGATGAGTCAGGCAACAGTAGGATGGGTGTATTGACACATGATAGTAAAATGGGAAAAGGGGTCAGAGGGGAGGGAGAGAGAGCTAAAATCCATTCCTGGTCAAAACCTCATGCAAGTTTCCTTCTTTCCTTCTTTCTAGCCAGCTCTCTAGAATTTGTAATCCCAGAGAAAAATAGGACAGCAATACCCCAAGCTAAATATCCACGGTTTAATGAGAACATGAAGACAGTCTAGTCTGGGAGGAGACGTTCCCTTTCATATCGGAAAGCGTGTGAATTGTTTTTCCGCCCTGACCTTAGCCTTAGATCTTCTGCGGCTGATAGGGACCCAAGGGGCAGAGACGGATTAAGTCGGGCCAAGGAGGGCGTTTACAGGAAGGCAGGTGGTTGCCCGGGGCAGCACAGCATTTCCCTGAGTCTCGGCTGGGAGGCTCTGTAAGCTGGGAGGGGCGGGCACCTTTGTGGCTCCTCTTCTCCATCTTGCCCAGGCAGCAAATTCTCTGGTCGCCCTGGGGCGTAGGAGGCATTTGAATATATTTACATCTCTAATTGAAACGGGAGGCAGGAGGGGAGGGGCGCATTGGTTTACTATTTCCTGTGCTTCCAGGGAGTATTTAAGCCTCTGTCTGGGTCCCCATGGTGGCTCCAGTGACATCTCATGGCTGGGAGAGATGGTGGCAGAGCCAGGCTTGTGTGTAGGTGGCATGAAGGTCACATGAGCGGTGTGCCAACCCAGACAGACCAGAGAGACAGCTGGCACTCCCGCCCGCTCCCCCGTTTCTTGTGCGCCCCTCTTGGGAGAGTCTGGACACCAGCACAATACGGTCGACCTCTTGAAGCAGGTCCAAATGTGCACCTGGCCCCCCAGCTGCCACCACCATCTGTGTGGGATGTCATGGCAGCTCAGGTGTCCTGGTGCTGAGGGAACCTGGGTGAGACGCAGCGCATTCCCGGGCGGACCTGACTTTTTGTCGTGCTCTTCCACTTTGTGAACGAAGTTACTCCCGTGTCTCAGTCCAGCACAGGAGCCTGGAAATAAACAAACTGCAGAGTAGCTCCCCGTGCCCTGTGGGGGATGGAATGATCTGGAACGGGCATCACTCAAAAGCTGATTCTGTATTACGTGTGCGGTACTGTGTGAACCCATCACCTGCAAGTCAAGTTCACCCTGTTCGCCATGAGACAGCAAGGGACAGGCACACAGGCTGCTCGGAGGAAGTCTGGAGGCTTGGCCGTTTGCTGGGAACGAACAGATTTTTTGGAAATACCGTGGCCAAGTGTCTTAAAATTAGCCAACATCCTTGGAACGGTTGCTGGGGTCCACTGAAGGCCACAGGAGAGAGGCTGGGGAACGCAGGCTCCGCGGGCCGTGTGCTGGCGGTGCGCGTCGCCGCCTGCGAAGGGACCCTCTGCGGGCCGGCGAAACCGCCGCCACAGGTAGGGCAGCGACGCCAGGCGTGACTTGTGCCCGAGGACACTGTGGCAAGAAGGAACGGGAGGCTGGAACAGTCAATGCTGCGATGCCCTCCGGACGTTTCCTACTGGGGAACACTTGGGAATTCGAGCTTGCCATCCTGTTGAACTGAACCCTTCCCAGGTCAGCAAAACATTTCCCTCTTTCATTCGGAAGTGATTTTAATTATTTTCTGGTGAGTGAGGTATTGGTTTAAAGTCCTTCCCAGTTAACATCTGTGCTCCTCAGGGGGTCTGTTCCTACGTCAATGTGTCCACGTAACTCACCATCAACGGGAACTAAACCTGCACATCCATGAAAGAAAAACCTGCGTAACCCAAACAAATAAGCATTATTAATGCAACACAGTGGCTGACTTTTCCTGAGAAAAAGCATTTAAGCCTAATGTTTAGAATAAATCTGCCAGCAGACAGTGGATAAGCAAAGAGATCTGAAAGACCTTGAGGCCAGAACGTCCGAGGCTTTGGGGAAACTTTGGGGCCTTGAGTCAAGTGCAAAGGTTCTAGGACAACAGACAGGTCTCGGTGCAGAGGAGTGAAGAGCCAACCTTTTGAGGCAGATGTTTCAAAAATGCTTAATTTTGGTGCAGGAAAAATGGTGGCCCACAGTATAAAGTGACAATTTATGGGCCATAATAAGATAAATACATCATCCATACGCCTCTGTAAAATATGCCTTTGGGCAATGGCGGTTCATAGTCACTGTTTAAGTCCACGAGCTCCGGCACATAGAGGAGAATCAAATTTGGATTTTATTGATTTCTGGGTGCATGAAAATGTCAGTAACACAGAGCAAAGGGCAAAGCTGTCTTATTTTGAGGGGCTTTGCCGTCATCCGCGGGTGGTCATTTCTCCACACGTGGCACTTATTAGTGGCATTCCTGAAGCCAACCAATAAAACCTGGTGGATGCCACCCAGGGACGGAAAAAAACAGGTTTTTAGTCTTGATGGGAAAAATGTCTACACCAACACGTGGCTCAAACCCACGAACCGTGAGGTCATGACCTGAACCAAAGTCAGACAGCTAATCGACCGAACGCCCAGGTACCCTGGAAAAAGACAAAATTAGATTCATACCTCAGTCTATACTTAAGAATACGCTCCAGATTGACTAGGAAACTACATATGATTAAAGAAATCATACAAGTACTGGAATAAAAATGATTACATTCTCTCTAAACCTGACATAAAGGAAAGCTTCCTAGCCATGGCCCAAAATTCAGATGCAATGAAAGGAAAGATTAATTAATTTGACTACATAAAATATATGAAAACTGTATGTTGAAAACTCACAAGCAAAAGGCAATTGAAACTGGGAGAAAATATACAAAACAAATAGTTCAGACAAAAAGCTGATACCCTTCACGTATAAACCTATCTTAAAAATTGAGAGACCGAAGGTAAAATAGATAAATGTAGAAAACAGACAGGAATAGAACTCTCTCTTTCTCTCTCTTTTAATCTCTTTTAATCTGGAAGTCTGTTGATAATATTTATCTTTTCAGAAAACCAGCCTTTGTTTCCATGATAACTTTTTTATGGCTTGTTCTTTTTATATTTTATGGATTTCCATTCTCTCTTTTCCCTTACTTCTTCTACTTTGGCTTTCCTTTGTTCTTCTTTCTGTGATCTTAAGGTGAAAGTTTAGATCACTGATTTTGAAACTTTCTTCCCTTCTAATGCAGCCTGTTAAAGCTAAAAATTTCCTTGTAAGCATTGCTTTAGCTGTCTCTCCCCGGCTTTCTATGTTGTGATTTCTATTTTTCCCCATCCCCTGAATTTAATAAGTGTTATATACTTAACAGCTTTAGAAATACAGAAACATTAAGAAGATGCTAGAAAGAGCCCCTCTAAGCGACTCACTCAGCTTCTCTTGTTATTAACAAGTAGGATGCCTTTGTTATAACACTACACAAAAATACAATCGATACTGATGGTTTCTGTATTATTAAATTACACCCAGAGTATGTATATTCAGATCTCTTTTGTTTCCTTGATGCCTTTTTCTACGTGGAGATCCCCGCAGGGTCCCGCGTTTCATTTCCCTGCCATGCCTCCTTGGGCTCTGTTTGGCCGTGACAGTTTCTCCAACCCTTCTTGCAAGTGACAATGGTGAGGCTGGTCAAGTCTTCTGCAGAAGGCTCATGCGTGGAATTTGTCTGACGTTTTCCTCATGGTTAGACGGGGGTTTGGGGTGTCTAGAAAGACTACCCCAGAGATAAAGTGCTATGTTCATCAGACTATAACAGGGGGTCTTATTATCAACGGGACTTAACCCTGTCCCTGTTGACCCGGGTCACCTGGTCCAGGCTGTGGTAATCTCTCCACTCCTTAATGCTTCTCCAGGGTTGAAGAATCTGTATAACTTACATGAAATTCTTCTGCATAGAAGATTTGTCTATTCTTATTTATTTATTTATACTGGGAGGGACTAATGGATATTTATATTTGGGTTATAATAGAATTATACTTTATAAGTTACATTTTTCACATCATCTCTCCCACATGTAAATATATTAGTAGAATAAACTTCTAGAAGCAAATTTGCTGAATCAAAGATTATGTACATACAAGTTTCGATAAATGGCCGAATCGCTCTCCTTAAATGTCACTCACATTTTTACTTCCCCTAGTGAGATACGTCTGCCACAGTTTCAGCGACGCAGCATGTTACCAAATGTATTGAACTTTGCCCTAAACAGAGAAGCTCATAAAGGTTTTTCTGTGTTTGCTGTTCATTCGTTAGAACTAACACACCAAGATGTGCCTGTGTGTCTCTCTCAGCCCCTTTTCCTCAGAGCCCCACACAATCTGGGGAGCCCTTCACCCCCGTCTTGTGAATGTGAGGTTAGATCTGGCCCTCCGGGGGGCCACTGACTTGGAAGAACTGGACTCTGTTGATCTTCTTCTGGGATCTGAGACCACAAGTGTCTACCTTCCACGTCTTCCATGTTGGACACTCACTGCTTTTAAGGGACTAGTCTCCTATTCTTTCTCCTCCCTCCCTCCTTCTCTCTCCCCTTCCCTGTCTTTCTCTCATTCATTCTTCTCTCTTTCTTCCTTCTTTCTTTCTTCTTTTCTTCCTCCCTCCCTCTCTCTTTCTTCTCCTTCCTTCTTTCCTTCTTTTCTTCCTTCTATCCTCTCTTCCTTCCTTCCCTCCTTCTTCCCTTCCCTTCCCCTCCCTTCCTCCTTCCCTTACTCTCTCACTTCCTTCCTTCTTCTTTCCTTCTTCCCTCCCTTCCTCCCTTCCTTCCTCCCTTCTTTTTTGTTTGTTTCATCAGAGGTGAGATTTATTTGTTTCCACTTTGCTCACCTCGGCATAGTCTCCAGAGGAGGGATCCAACCTCACCCCCTCACAGTAAAAGCAGAAATCCTTCCCAACTCTGACCTGATAGGCATCTACCTCATTTTGAAGGATTTTTGTGACATTTTCTTTTTAGCTTCACACAGGCATGTCTGGATTATTTGAATCTCAATGCAGTCAACCTGTTGTAGTAGATTTACACTCCCCCTCCCCCGATCATTAGATTGCTCACTAATTTGAGAAACATGTTTTCTATGGCTTCAAGTAAGTGAATGGTAAAAGCATTTGACTGGACTTAATCACATCAGAGCCTTTTGGCTTGCTGCTAATAACTTCCTTTCAGGGTGATATCAGTACATTAATCACCACTTTTTTTTTTTACAGTTCTTTGCTACTTCACATTGCATTCAATTTTACTATCAGTCAGCTCATGTCATCCTGTTGTTTCCATGAACATTTCAAAAAAGGTTCTGTCACAAGCTTTGACGAGACCCAGATACACCGCGCCATGTCATCCCGTGAGCTGCCAGTCTTGTAAGAGCGTCAGGGGACAAATGAGGTATGACTTGTTGGCAGGGAACCCCGCTGACTCTTCGAAACCATCACTGCATTTTCGAAAGGGCTTGCGAATCGACTGCCTAGTCGTGCCACAGTCCACCTCCCAGGCCTCCCGGGAACTGCCCGTCATCGAGGGGGCGCTTCCGTAGGTTTGGCGCTCCTGGCTTTGCCCTCGCACTTTCTTTGCAGTTCTCCAAAGATAGCTGAAACTGGTGTTTGCAATCACACAATTATGTTCTGCGCACCTCGGCATGAAATGCAGGGGGACCTGGGGACTCCACCCCTGTCGAGGAGCTGGCTGATCTGTTCGGCAATCCGCACCCCACTTCCTGGTGAAGGCTCCTGACCGCCCCTGAAAGACGGATCTTGCCAACAGAGAAGGTTGGCGGGGGAGGGGGGCCAAAGAGCTGAGGAGCAGTTTTGATGGTCATCTATGAACATGAGACCAAACTGTGGGCCCACGTAGTTCTTGGTGGCACTCCCGATTCTAAGCATTCTCGCAAAGCCCTTCTGGCTGTTGGTCCTTTGGCAAATCATTTCTCCTTTTAAAGGGGGAGAATCACAGCACCCCCGGGGAGCCCTCTTCCAGGACGGTGTGTATACATTTCACGTACCCAGAGCAGTGCCGGGGCCGCCTGCAGCCCAGCCTCAACAGGAGCTGAGTCCTTGTCGCTGACAATATCTGAGGCGTTCTAATGGGCACACCCCGCCCCCCGACATTAGCTTTCCTCTCCCAGTGGTGCGTGCCGGCTGCTACATTTCCAGGGGTTCTTGACTTAGCGTGCCTGCTGGTACTTTCTGTGCCTGGCTTTTTGCAATCAGAACTCTTTAGGGACACATTTTCTGATCAGCCTCCCCAATTTCCTTTCTCGACAAACTCACCTGTGATATCATAAAGATTTTTTCAAGTATTATTTATCTGTCTCAAACGGCCGCTTGTCTTAGAGTCTCTGACCATGACTTTCCTCTTCTGTGTGTGTCCCACAGAACTCTCAGGTTCTGCTGACTTCACCTTCGTAAAGTTGCTGATCCTCCCTTTTTCCCTTCCCCCCTCTTGCCAGCACCTTTCACTATTTCTTGGCATATCTCCTTTTTACTAGTTCCACATGTTTTGTGCCAGTTTCCCTGACATTAGTTCGGCCCTCTGCTGCCAGATGGATATTTCTTAGACATTAATTTCATAATGATACCAGCTTGCTAAAGATGTTTCAACATAAATTTCAAGAGAAAATAAAATAGGTTATTTGTGATTGTTATGTTGATTCTATGTTGACAAAAATATTTTGGATTTATTGTCTTAAAGTGTTAAAACTAATTTCACGTGTTTCTCTTTATTTAAAAAGAATTTTCATGTGTGTGTGGGCTTTTTTTTGAGAGAGAGCGAGAGAGACCAAGGGAGGGGCAGAGAGAGAGGAAGGTACCAAATCTGAAGCAGGCTCCAGGCTGTCAGCACAGAGTCTGACACGGGGCTCGAACCCACGACCCAAGAGATCATGACCTGAGCCGAAGCTGAGCACTGAACCTGCTGAGCCTCCCAAGCTGCCCACATCTTATTTTTTAACACGGGCTCCCAGACGGCCGGAAACCACATATGTGGCTCACGTTCCGTATCTATTGAGCACTGTTCTCAAGGTAGTGACTTCTAGTGGGGTTTTCTTTAGTGTCCAACAAAGAATTGGAATTAGGTTTTTCACCCAAAAGACTTGGTTTTTCTGAAACACGCTGGCACAGGATCTCCCTCCATCTGATAACGAGAAACAGGGAGCAGACTTTGTATCAGTCCAAACAGCGGGGAGCAGGCGGGGAAGAAAAACAGGGGAAAAAGGAAGAAAACACTGAGTTTAATTTTTCTCGATTATTTTGTAATATGTGATTTTAAAATCATACCACACAAACACCTCAGCTTTTCAGTTTTGGTGGAAAAATTGATTTGCAGGAAGGATTCCTCCCCCCTCCACTGACATCACAAGTCCAAGGGTAAATAGATCATCCGTATCAGCTAATAAGAACGCAGGGGTGTGGACTCGCGAGCAGACCTTTTCTCCTGCGCCATGTTGATAGAAAAACTGACAAGGGACATTTAAAATTCATTGCTGGGAGACTCCATATTATAATGAATCTCATTAATAGTAATTAGGATTTCTTTCTCCGGAGCTTCCATAGATCCTGGACGGCTCCGTAAGAACTGACAGCATCGTTTTGTTCCTCGAAGACTATGTTTTGTGTTTCAGTCGGCTGCCAAGCAGAAAATGCTTATGTTCTTGCCTAAATGTCTTAAGCCAGCCCAATGCAAGCACACTGCCGATTTCCAAAAGCCACGACCGGCCATGGAGACGACGTGTTTGTCACAAAACCACCGATGACTTCTGATCACGATTATAGGCAGGAGGTAGGTGAGAGCAGCCATGTTCCTCCCCTCCTCTAAAGAGTTGTTTTAGAATTCGTTATGGAAAATCGTGACCCTCACCCCCGTCCACATCGTCTGGGAATAGTGGGCCGTAATTGGGCAGAGGAACTTCATGTAAACGGGCAGAGGAACTGTTTTCTTGCACTGGGATCAGCCTGAGACAGTGTAATCTAATTACCCTGCATTTCACACACATGTGCAGACATTGCTCCTCAGATAGAGGGGCCTGTTTCTTCCTCTCTGCAGGGGCTGCAAGGTGCAACCCTACTGTCTGTCCCCAGCGCCGCTGTGCACCGGGGGCGCCGGAGGCCACGCTGTTGGGTCAGTGCTCCTGCCACATTACCCAGGCAGCCCCAGCCACTGTGCCCTGAGCTAGCACAGCTATCAAATGTTAATGCCAACCTAATTATATATTTTGGCTTCCGTTTTTGCAATAGGAGGTACTTAAGCAAAATTTAGTGCCATCTTATGTGTTCCTACAGCTGGATAATTACAAGGCCTTTCAGTGTTCGGAGCGGGAAATTAATGCCACGAAGATCAGCATCTATTTAAAGACCGTTACGCTCCACATTTCCAGGGACCTCGTCCTCGACAGCCTGTGGGACTCTGCGAAGTCAGTCTTGAGGTGGGAGGCAAGCAGGCGTGGCTCTCATTCAACTTCAGAGTCAAAGGGACTCGTGTGCTTTGGGCCGAGGCGTTGTCAAAGGCAGGCTCCACAAAACCGCGTCTTTCTTGTAACACGTCTGCCTACATCCTGCCGAAGACGTGCCTCTTCGATGGGGGTTGGCTGGGGAAGAGATGGGCAAAGCCCGAAGCTAGAAAAACAGCACTCTAGGGCCTCAAAGTCCCTGGATTAGCAGAACAGAAATATAAAGCATTGAGGGCTGGAAGAAGCCATAGAAGTCATCCAGTCAAGGGGTATTGAAAAGCATAGCTTTGAACGACAGATCAAGCAGAGGTGAACCTGTAAATCGGACATAAACCTGGGGCTGGCCTGGGTCCCCGGACGCCCCCTCCCTGCCCCCTGCCCCGTCCTGAGGTAGGAACACTTCGGAGGAGGCACAGCTCTTTCCCAGGGGAGGGAACTGGCAATGCGGATACAGTTATTATATGTCCAATATTACGTCGGACCAGAGTCTAATGTAGTAGCGGAGGATGGTTAGCTAACGCCCATGACAGAAGAAGCGAGGGTTTACTGGTCACAAACTACGCTCCCCTACACTTCTATCCCAGGCCGCCACTGAGAGGGGCTGCTTTGCCTTGGTGCCTAAATCTTTAGAAAATGGGACTTGTTTGTCTTGCAATGCTCTAAAAAATTTTTTTAGCGTTTATTGTTGAGAGAGAAAGAGAGACACAGCATGAGCAGGAGAGGAGCAGAGAGAGAGGGGGACACAGAATCAGGAGCAGGCTCCAGGCTTCCAGCTGTCAGCCCAGAGCCCAATGCGGGGCTCGAACCCACGATCTGCGAGTTCATGACCTGAGCTGAAGTCAGATGTCTAACCGACTGAGCCCCCCAGGCACCCCATGTCTTGCAAATGTTCTCAACTTCACAAGTTGGAGTCAGGGACCTTAAAGACTTCTCCTTGAGTAGGTGAGACTACTCTGGAAGAAAGCTTGTATCAGGCAAAGTCAAGTACATATATTAATTTAAAAAATGATCCTTGAGATAAAAGCAAGAAAATGAATTGTTTTAGGTGGGCTCATTCTTTCTCCTTTCAGGAAAGGAGGCCGCATGGCCCTCTGGCATCCAGTCTTTGGCAAAACACCAGGAGAAACACTGGTCATCATTACAAACTCTTTTTTTTAATTTATTTTTCATTTTTATTTTAGAGAGAGAGGGTGCAAGCAGGGAAGAGGGGCAGAAGGAGAGAGAGAGAATCCCAAGCAGGTTCCAGGCTCAACTCAGAGCCCAACGTGGGGCTTGATCCCACCACCCTGGGATCATGACCTGAGCCAAAATCAAGAGTCAGATGCTTAATCAACTGAGCCTCCAGTGCCCCTCAAACTCTGGAAGCAATGAGAGCATGCCTGATCCCCGGGGAGGTAACAGAAATCAGTGGAGGGCAGCCTGGGCTTTCTGCTGTTTGGGATGAGAACAGCACTAATCCTCCAAAGTTGTGTGTGTGCTTGTGTGTGTGTGCGTCCAAGCACATTTATGGGTGAACGTGCGGCTGTGTGTCTTTTGCAGTGTGTGTGAGTGGGTATATGTGCCCCGGGTGTGTCAGGGGGGATGTGAGCTTCTGAGCCCCAGAGACTTGGATCCTGGTCTTCCCTCCATCCCTCTCAGGATGGTTAGGTGATTGGTGCTCACACCTAATCGTGCGTCAGCATCAGCTGGGCCCATCCGCAGGGTTTCTGGTCTGCTAATGTCCGGGATGGGCCTGAGAAGTCGCATTTCTGGCAGCCTCCCTCGTAAGCCCAGCTCCGTGCTCCAAGGCCATCAAAGGTCCTGTCCCCGTTATGGTGGAAGCTAACAGCGTCCTACCAGAGCGGATGGAAGGAATGAAGTATGTAAATGGCCTTGCATCAGGCCTCAAGTGGTAAAAAGAACATAATTGCTTGCTGTCTTTGCTGGTTTCTCGGGGTGGCCGTCACAAAGCGCTGAGGACCGAGGGGCTTAGCATGACAGCATGGACTGTCTCACAGCTCTGGAGGTGGAAACCTGAGACCAAGGTGTTTGCAGGGCTCTCTCCTACCTCTGGTTCATTCCAGGCGGCTTTGGTGTAGCTTGCCATGCAGCTGCCTCACCTCTCCGGCCACCATGGTGTTCTCCCCGCGTTCCCACGTCTATGAGGACAACAGTCATTGATTGAGGTCCTCCCTAATGATCTCATCCTAACCTGATGGCATCTGCAAGGACCTGTT
Source organism: Suricata suricatta (assembly GCF_006229205.1). Classification (NCBI taxonomy): domain Eukaryota; kingdom Metazoa; phylum Chordata; class Mammalia; order Carnivora; family Herpestidae; genus Suricata; species Suricata suricatta. The sequence goes on along the minus strand of NC_043703.1, from coordinate 3,177,370 downwards.
TCCAAATCAGGCCACACGCACAGGTACCCACGATGAAGACTTGCACGTAGCTGCTTGGGGGGACCCAGTTCAGCCCGTGACACTATCACTACCCAGGAATCAAGGGACATAAAGTCCGAGTACTTCACACCTTCTCCCTCACTGCCATCCTTCCTTGCTCCCCATTAGAGGGTCATAAAGGTGAGGAGCCTGCAGCCCAACATGAGGCTCCAGGACTCACTCCCTTGCTCCTTGAGATCACTGGGGTCTCCAGTGAAGCAGTGAGAAAAGAGAAACCCACCGGGTGCGTAACTATCATGAGACTAAATGCACTGCTTTGCCATCTGAAGAAACATCCCAACGGGGAAGAGTAATCCAATTTTGAAGAGCATCACATCATACACCATGGGAAAGTCATACCTAGAAATTCTGAATTTTATTACCAACCAAAGAGATTGTTTTAAAGGCAATTTTAGGGGTGCCTTGGTGGCTCAGTCAGTTGGGCAGCCAACTTGGGCTCAGGTCACGATCTCGAAGCTTGTGGGTTCGAGCCCCGCATCGGACTCTGTGCTGATGGCCACCTCAGAGCCTGGAGCCTGCTTCGGATTCTGTGTGTGTGTCTCTCTCTCTGGCCCTCCCTTGCTCACACTGTCTCTCTCTCTTCCTCAAAAATAAATAAACATTTTAAAAAGTTTAAAGGCAATTTTAGGGGCACCTGGCCAGCTGTTAGTAGAGCATGTGGCTGTTGATCTCTGGACCATGAGTTTGAGCTCCACATTAGGTACACAGACTGTTTAAATAAGCTTTAAAAATAAATAATAAATGCAATGTTAAGACTTCTCTATGATTACGGCAATGAAATTGCTTCAATATATACAAATAGTTCCACTTCAGATGATCACAGAGCTGTTATTTTCTGAAAACCCGTAGGACATTTTGTTTCCTTTTACAATACAGTTTGATGATCTGTGCACCGCTTCAGGTTTCAGAATAAAGAGATGAATACAGATGCCTTTGGCCTTTCGTGTGATGGCGACCTAATTGCCGTGATTCCACTTTTACTGTCTCTTTCCTACAGGAATCATTGGTCTTTAACTGGCAAGTATATCTAGTGACCTTCTGAAAGGCAGATCAGACATAGGACATCCTGTTCCCCCAAATCACTTAGTCACATGTTCTCTATCCCAAAGACCAGGGCTATGGGGGCGAGGTTGGAAAATGTCACAAAGGAAACACAATACAGGATATTGGGCAGTTTTATCACGCCTCAGGACCTTCCGCTCAATCCAGTAGCCCTCTGATACTTTGGCTTTAAAACCATTCAGGAAAAAAAGGATAATATTCAGACAATTATCATCAAAACCTTCCTGTCTCTTTGAACTCGGTGCTATGTATTTACCACCAGTTAGGCATCGATTTGAAAGACGTAGAGAAAGGAAGGAGGGAAATAAACAATTGAGAACTTTGTTCTTCATATGCCATTTGGAAAATTTTTTCACATTTAAGATTAAGATTTCCAATCATGTGAGCCCCGTATTACAAGTTTCCTCTAAGTTCTTATAAATATTTACACAGTATTGGTTTAAAATCCAATGCAAGTACTAGTCTTCTCTTGTACAAAAAAAAAAAAAAAACCAACAATATTTCAAAGTAATGGCCTTACCAGCATGAAATATTGTAGCCCTTGATTAGATGTTGTAGCCCTAATTACATGAGAGGCGTGAGCTGTGCCTGACTCCCTAGCCGGCAGTGGATGGGTGTTAATGCGTCTGTCCTGCTGCTGTATTTAAACATATCCAAATCCCCGTGTCTACGCAGAGGTAGATGAATGAGGAACTGTGTGACGATCATGTAACACAGAGGTGTCAAGAAAACTAAAAAGAGAAATTCAATTACCTCCGTAATCCTTCTTACATTCCTGCTTTACATAATTCTTCATCATCATAGGAGGCTACTGGTTCCTTAATTCACTTCTCATTACTGACCGTCTTGTCATACACTCTAACCCAGACGACTCACCTGGTCACAAAATTCTGATAGTTTCACTAGAGGCTTTAGATCTTGCAGTCTGTGTAATTAACATGACCCAGATCTGTCTGCGTTTTCCCTTTTATTCGTAGATCTCATCTGCTCGACCGTGAGAAGTAACTATAGCCAAGCCCAACAGGCAAGCTATTACGACTTAAGGCATAAACTTCATGCATTCACACCTGCATACCCAGCTGACATGCACTCTTACTGTACACAGGAAGAGTAAATATGAGAGATGGCACTCTGCTCCCCCGGTCGTTCAGGGTGTATCGGCGTGTACTCATGCTCCCTCCAGACCTCGTGACACACAGGCACAGTCACAGAAGAAAGAGCTGTTCTGACGCTCTGTAGTGACAGATGAAACGGAAGTCGGGTGTGAGCTACAAAATATCCCCTCTCGTGTCAGATACTTAGTAAGCGATTTGCCCGTGGCCTTGTCCCTGAGCCCAAGTTCAATTGTGAGCTCACCTGCCTGGCCCTGGGCTCCTATTTCTGCCCGGACCCACGAAGCCAGTATTTCACACAAAGCGGTAAGGACAAGGCCAAGGTGACAAGGACAGTCTGGGATCCACGTGCCCCCAAGCACCAGACACAAGGCCTGTGGTCGCAAGAATAATCAATCCTCTCCTGCCCCCAAAATGGCAAGACGTGTCTGATCTCCCGTCACAGGAGGAAAGAAAGATGCACTGGAGGCGAGGCAGTGAAGGAGAACACCAGGAGAGCCAGCGGCTCTTCGTATTTTGTTGGGTGCATTCCGCTGAGAAGTGTCTATTGATCACAGGCTATAACATCTGTGGACTCTGGAGAAACAGGAGGGAAGAATCAGATCACAACTTTGCAGTTCTGTCCTCAGGGGAAGCTTCCCACCGCCCTCCACCTCCTCCCGGTACAAGCCCCCCAGGGCCCCCCGCCTCCCCATACAGGCCCGTCTTCCCAGGAACAGACACGGGAGTGGTTTCCTGGGGTCCTTCGTGCCGGCTCCCTCTGATACGTTTCTACAAATCTTACTGATGAAAAGATAGTGCATGCAGTGAATTCTCAACTTACTGGATGCGTTTGTCTTCTGAAGACAAGGAGCAGATAAGAAGTCTCTGCTTTGCACGTTTGCCCCCAGACAGACCAGCCCCAGCCCCGATCAGCAGGCAGACGTGTGTGAGGTGTCTGCTGCGTTGCACCTCGTGATAGGTCCGTGGCAGGTCCAGAGACATCCACCTGCAGGTCCTGGTGTCATGGAAAGAGTGGGTGAAGTCAGACATGGGCCTTCTGGGTCAGCCTTTCTGGTTCCTGAAACAGGGACCTGGGAGAAGTCAGGTGGGTCAGGCAATCTTCTTGCCACACAAACACATGAAAGAGAGAGAGAGAGATAGAGGGGGAGGGAGAGGAGGAGGAGGGGAGGGAGGATGAAAGAAAGAAAGAAAGAGGAGAGAAGGAGGAGGGAGGGAGGAAGGAAGGAAGGAGGGAAAGAAGGAAGGAAAGAAGAAAGGAAAGAAGGAAGGAAGGAAAGAAAAGAAAGGGAGAGAGAGGGGGGAGGAGAGAGGGAGAAAGAAAAAAAGAAAGACAGCGAGAAAGAATGAGAAAGTGAGGAAGGAAGGAAAGAAGAAAGGAAGGAAGGGGAGAAAGAGGAAAATTAGGGAAAAGATAATTATTTTAAAATGAAAGTATGTTTTTAAACTTTATGGTATTATACCAATATAAAGCAACATTCGGTTAATTAGTTGAATACTAAGGTAATAAACATGTGAAATGGTGACAACTGACTTGAACTTAGCCTTGAAGGAATTAGTAGACAAAGTGGGGGATGCCCTCTGTCCTTGAGCCAGAACGCTCCACGCTCAGCCTTCCCCCGACTTGCTTACAGGCCGTGCGGGGAAGCCGCCCCGCAGACACGGCACTGCAGGCCGCCTGCTTCACCAAACAGAAATTGATGTGTGACCTGCAACCGATCGATCAGACAGAATACTGCCTGAAGACAGAGAAAACCGCGAGCATCTTCAAGACGCCGCCCCCGCCCCGTGCCATCCATTACCCTGTAAGTCACACGCAGGGGACTACAAGATTCACAGTTTGTATTAAAGCATGATCAGTTTGTCATTCCTAGAAATCGCTAGGAAAACAAAAGAAGAAAATTGATGAAATAAATAAATGAAATAACCTGAGTCGCACGGTATTAGAAAGATACATCTTCATACACGAGTCACAAAAATTTATTGCCCTTTCAGCGTGTAGCAGACCACATAACCATATATTATCATGTATTTTACTGTCTTGTCTCTGCTGGGTGACCGTGCTTGGAATGCATAAAACTCGGGTCCATGTTTTGATGGTCCGCTGGCTCACTTCCATGCCGGGAAGGATGAGGTATCAATCAAAAATCAATGAAATATGTAACAGCTGCTGCATTTTCCTGTGGTTGAATGAAGATGAGTGCCAGTGTCCAGGCACCAGTTTTGAAGAGGAAAGAACAGAGTGCAACTTATCGGTGGAATTGGAGCGAGGTTGGGTCTACCCCTTTGTAAGAGGCAAAGTGCCTGAACTTCAACCATCAGATGCAGTGTCATCGATGCACTAACCTAATGAAGGTCTTTTCAGATCTTTGTTGACATTCTCCTTACGTCTCTCAGTTGTTATGCCCATTGTTGGGATGGGGAGCCTGAGGCTTGGAGATGTCCTAGGGACAGCTGTTGGAGGGTCCTGGGGCTGCTGTGCTGAAGCCCCACAAGTGGGTGGCTGCAAACAACAGAAATTGCTTCTCCCTGGGGCGCCCGGGTGGCTCAGTCGGTTAAACATCTGGCTTCGGCTCAGGTCATGATCTCACAGTTCATGGGTTCGAGCCAGCGTTGGACTCTGTGCTGACAGCTCAGAGCCTGGAGCTGCTTCGGATTCTGTCTCTCTCTCTCTCTCTCTCTCTCTCTCTCTCTCTCTCTCGGACGCTCCCCTGCTCATGTCCGAGGGCCAGAAGTCCCGGAATCAAGGTGTCAGTAGGATCTTGTGCCCTTTGCAACCCAGGTAGGGGCGAAGCCTTTGCCTCTTGTGGCTCTAAAACCCCAGGAGCTCCCTGCTTTGCGGCCGCTCAGCTCTGTGTCTGCCTTTGTCTTCACATGTCTTGCATGTGTGTTTTCGCACAGCTGTCTCCTTGTATCACTTCTTACTGGTCATTACTGGATTAGGAGTCACCCTAATCCACCTCTTCGGAGGACACAGAAGTCAACGCATGACACCTCTACAGTAATCAAGCTGATCCATGGCCCCTTGTGATCAGAGGTTTCATCTGTCCACTTATGATTCTACACCCTTTGTGCGGAAACGGTATCAGGGAATAGGCACGTGGGAGAGGGATGGTGGGCACATCCATGCCGTTCGCAACCCGGAGCAACCACGACCTGTGTCATCATCTCGAGCAGGTTGGGCAATGGAGGGATGAGGGAAAGAATGAGAGGGACCGTGGTTCTGACATCACGGAGGTGACATCTTCTTGGCCATGGAGACCGACAAAACTAATGGCCAGCCAATCAGACACTA
>NC_043703.1:3105638-3171741 GCF_006229205.1 Suricata suricatta | reverse complement strand
TGGGCAGAGGGGATGGGCTCAGGGTGGTGGGCCCCCCAGCAGGCAGAATCAACCTCATGACTGTTGGGACAGTTACAGAAGCCCCACCCGACCTCGGCATTACATGACTCTGGGTTCCTCGTCCACCCCGCTCTCCACACCAACAACACCCACCCAGGCCTGCGTAGCACTTGGGCTGTGGTCCCTTCCCCTGAGCCACACTCTACTGCTGATTCACAACTGACCTCACCATCACTTAACTCTGCATGTTCTCCGGAATGGAGATGAAGCAAAACCCCAGCCGTGACCCACGTGACATCCATTGTCCTCCTTTTCATGATGTCTCTGGTCTCCCTCTTGTCTCCAAGGTGGTCACGCCTCCTGCTCTATCCCTTAGCTTTCTTCATCTCTTCTAAGATCTGTCCTCAGCGGTGACTCCATGCACAAATCCAGTCTCTGTCCAGCAAACTGAGTGTGTGTGTGTGTGTGTGTGTGTGTGTGTGTGTGTGTGCGTGTGCACATGTGTATGCATATGCTACTTTCCAGAAATCATTGTCCTGAGAAGCATGACCTTCTGTGTTAGCAAGGTAAGGTGAGTTACAGACAAAGATGATGCTGGCTTACAGAACAGAGGAAAGTTTATCACCTCTGCAGGTATTCTCCATGATGTGGGAATTAAGTAATATCCTGGGCGCAGACTGGCTGAGAGAGAGGCTTCCCAGGGTTTCATAAAAATCAAAATGTCAAGAAATTCTAAAGATTGTATTTTTCCAATTCAACCTCCTCTCTGGCACGAGAGTTCAAAGACCCCACACTCACAGGCCTGGGGGGCTCGGGGAGCCTCACTGCAGAGAGCTGTCTTTCTGAGGTCTCATTTCCACACGCCGGTAAGAGTGTCATCTGACCTCGTCATGCGTCCTGTTGAAACCCGGCGCCTTCCCCACTACAGGCTAGTTGACAGTCACCATCTGAAGGCATCCTTAATAGGGATACTTCTGTTCAAAGAGAGCAGTGTGCAGATGTCTGGACAGTCAAAACCCAACTGACTTGAAGAAATTTCTAGAATCAGATGAGAAAGGGATCAAAGAAGCAAGGGTCTGCACACCTGAATTTGCCATGAGATTGAACAGTGCCCTAATTTTTTCTCCTTCATTTTTCAATCAGACTTCTTGAAGGAGAGGTTGGAGCCCTGCCTCCTCACCCGCCCCACCCCCACCTTGGACAGGAGTCTCATTTCTGTTCTTTTTAAGCCATCCACACCTGTCACTTCCCCAAAGCCTGTAATTTACACGATCATTCTGCTCTTTGGCAGGAAACACTCTTCCAACCTATGAAAACTCTGTCTTTGGTTCCGGACAATATTAATTTTCCCTGTGTCACTATCCTGCTCCTTCCCAGTTGCTAGATGATGTCCTAGATGATGGCTGTGTCTGGCCCCCTGGAGGCTGCTGTGCACCAAGGACCTCTTCCTTTCTCCCCCTGCAGACGGGGGGTGACACCTGGCAAGTGGAGGGTGAGCTGTGTGGCCGTGGGCAACGTACCTCTTTCAGCCGCCACGGATGCCGTGACCAAGGGTGGACCATTTCAGAATCAGCCTCAGTAGGCTACTGGGAGGATGGCAGAGGCAAATCCCACGACCCCTGAGTGGGTTCCAGAACAAGGGGCAAGCAGGGGTGCTCCGGGGCTAGCTTGTCCATAACCTGCCCACCCCTCCCGTGCCCGCAGCTGCGAGACCCCTACTCATCTTTCGTGGGCCCCTCAGCCAACCTCCTTCAGAGGTGGGACTCGTCTCCCCCCTCTCTGCTACAGAGACAGGGGACTGCCCCCCACCCAGATCTCCAGGGACACGTCACCCTCCTGTCCAGTAGTGTGATGGTGTTGCGGAGCTCTGTGCCTTCATTCCCCTTCAGAGACAGCGAGACTCGGAAGGGCCAGAGACTCTGCCTGTCCTGTCTCGCTCCCAGCCCAGGATAATGGGAGCCTCACACATGTTGGTGGCTGTATCCATCATCTGGTGCTGCATAACAAACTCTCCCCAAATTTAGGGCTTCTGTCAGTCTGCTCAGGCTTTCCTAATAAAGTGCCATAGACCGGGCAACAGAAATGTACTATCTCACGGTTCTGGAGGCCAGATGTCCAAGGTCAAGGTCTCACCGGGTCCTTGCACTTGCTCTGTGCACACAATGCTCTTCCCTCTTCTTATGAGGACACCGGGCCTTTCAGATGAGGCCATCTCCTTCATGACCCCATTCAACTCTAGTTACCTCTCCTTCAAGGCCCCATTTCCAAGTGCAGTCACTTTGTAGTCAGGGCTGCCAACTGTGACTTGGAGGCGGGGCGGGCACAGCCCCCACTTGAACAGACTGGGGCACCATTTGTTTCTCAACGTTCCGGTGCACCAAGAGCCTGGACTTGATGGGCTGGTTGGTCCTCTGGTTCAGGCTCTCAGGCCATGATCGGGGTCTCGCCCAGGGGCACAGTCACCCCGAACTCCACCAAGAAGCTCTCTTCTGAGCTCACTCACGCATAAGCCCGCTCCCAGGGAGTGGGGTCGAGGGCCTTAGTTCCCTCAGCCCCCGCCCTGGGGGCCCCCCTGGCTCCATCCGAGTGAGCACTCCAGGAGAGAGAGGAGAGAGCTGGGCAGCACCCAGCGTCACAGCCCTGCAGCCCGACCTCGGGTGGCCTGCCGCACCTCTGCAGCCCCTGCCCTGCTCACTAGGACGGTGACGGAGTCCAACCACAGTCGGGGTGAGCGGGCTGCTCCAGAAGGCCTGAATCTGGGAGTCACTGGGGCCCATGTGGGGAACGGCACACAGCTGCCTCCCTTCCAGCTGGGGACCGAGCCCGGCCAGACCCGAGACAGTAAGTGCACAGAGGACTTACTGAAAGATCAGTTCTAAGAAATTGACCATTGGTGAAACACAACACCTGGTGCTCGGGAGCCTTGAATAAAACAAAAGATCGTGATAAGGTTTTGCATGCAGTTCTCACACCTGCCCAGGGGGCTCTGCGTGGAGATGCAAAGGTCCAGGGGTCACCTCCCCCCGGTGAGATTAACGTGACAGGCACATGCGCTTTGTGAAGCCTCCATCCACGGGCACGCGGTGAGCCCAGAACCGAACGTTCGATGGTCAGCTGTGATCTGTAGTATTTTCAGTTATTAAATATTCATTGCTAAATATTTAATATCTGCCAGCGCTGTTTCTCCATGCAAACTAATTATGCGCAGGGGTCTTTTATTGCCAAGAACTATACACTGGTGAGGCTAATTAGCATGACAATGGCTGCCCCTCATCCAAGGAAGGTTATGAAAGATCAGGATAAATATTTAATTTTAATGCTCTTTTAAGCTTTTCCTGATGATACAGGAAGGCTTAGAGGCTCCTTCACCATAAACAAGCGACACAGAACATGTCACCAGACTCAGCCTGGGTGGGCAGACTTCTCACTGGCTGAATTGTGTCTCCCTCAAAAAAGACATGTTGAGGGGCGCCTGGGTGGCGCAGTCAGGTAAGCGTCCGACTTGGGCTCAGGTCATGATCTCATGGTTCGGGAGTTCAAGCCCTGCATCGGGCTCTGTGCTGACAGCTCAGATCCTGGAGCTGCTTCGGATTCTGTGTCTCCTCCTCTCTCTGCCCCTCTCCCGCTCGTGCTCTGTCTCTCTCTGTCTTTCTCTCTCTGGCTTTCTTAATAAATAAATGAATAAAATTTTTTTAAAAAAGACACGTTGAACTCCTCAAAAGCTCAAAAAGTGATCCTAGTTTTGTTAATGGAGTTAAGGTGTGGTTACTAGGATGTGCCCTAGTCCAGCGGGACAGACATGTGAATGGGGACATTGGGCCCAGCCGCGCATCGCCACAGCGGCCGGGCGGCCCCACACACGGGTGAGTGGACCCAGGGAGGCCAGGGGCCCCTCACGCCTCCCAGGAGCCAGGCTTGCCCACACCCGGCCACAGACCTCCGCGCTCCAGAACTGTCGGAAGACAGACTTCCCTTGTGTCGGATCTTCTCTCCGTGGTTATTTTGCCAGAGCAGCGGGGGAACACCAGCCCGGCACCTCTACTCACAGGACACTGGCCAGGACTCTGGGACTGGGGGCCAGACTCATTCCACATCAACCCCGTTAACTCTCCGAACCCCCTCCCCGTGATAGAGGCCATCCAGACCCTGGGTGCTGACCCCTGCATGACCTGCTGTTCTGGACAGTATAGCTCCTGGGATTTGACCTCCAAACGGGCCCTTTCCACGACCTGCTGGCTGCAGACTTTTACCTTCAGTTTCTTACTTAGACTCCCAACATATTAAATAAAATTGGAAGGGCTCAAGTGAGGGGCGCCTGGCTGGGTCAGTCTATTAAGCATCTGACTCTTGACTTTAGCTCCGGTCATGATCTCACGGTTCATGGGTTCAAGCCCCGCGTCTGGCTCTGTGCTGTGAGTGCAGAGCCTGCTTGGGATTCTGTCTCTCCCTCTCTCTCTCTGCCTCTTATCCACTCATGCTCTTACTGTCTCTCTCAAAATAAGTAAACTTGAAACTAAAATAGGGGCTCCAGTGAACCGATTTACAGCGGCAGTAGGTCTTTCTGGCCGTGCCTGAGATAACATAAAGGTCAAGGGAGAAAGAAAGCCTTCAGGGACGTCACACCTGTCACTAAGCTGGACTGAAAAGGAAGGAAAGACAAGGAAAGGTATGCTTGGATGCTCCTCTCTAACCGCTCACAGGAGAAGGACACACCCGCCAGGTATGGGGGGCAGGAGAAAACGACACGTTCTAAAGCAAGTGCTTCCGTTCTGCTTTGTGTCCTCAATCATGGACGTCTCGGTGGCTTCGGACGCAGAGCAGCTCCCCTGGGCCTGGATGCCGCCTTTCCCTCCGGCCCCGGCGGCTTGGACCCGGGAGCTGACCGGCTCTGCAGGAGGTGGTGCCGTCCTGGTCCCGTGATGTTCCGTTTGGGACACAAGTCCGCGTCCCACTGAAGGGCCGCCTTGACTCATCGCCCTCCTTGGGTGAACTATGTGACGGTGCCCCAGGTTTCCATGCCCCGGGTCTGCTCTAAGTGTTGCGGTGAAATGTGAACATTCCACTATTACATCAACCCTGGGGCAGCATGACGTCACCACCGGGGAAGGAAAGCCCTTGCTCCACGTGTGTGTGCATCTCTGCACGTCTTTCACATACGTGGTCCCGCACACGAGACTCTGCAGCCGGTGCATCATGGCGAGAGGCAGGCTAAATGGTCAAAGACCACGTAGACTGAGCACCTGCCCCAGCGATGGCACAAAGCACCACAGGCAGGTGGAGAAACACCCGTGTTCCTTTCTTTGTTCTGCTTCCTCTGGCACCTTGATGTTGGCAGCCTTGGCTCCGGAGCGCTGTGTTTTTCTCTGCACGCAGGCAGCGAGGGATGCAAGCAGTGCAGAAAACGCTCGCATCTGCCAGGGCCAGTGGAGGCCGTGGCAAAAATAGAAACCTCCATGGGAAGCATGAGGGTCCCCAGTCTGACAATCCCCGCCCTGGAGGCAGGGGACAGGCAGAGCCCCCGTGGGGGGACCCGCGTGGGCACGGGCGTGGGAGGTGCAGCCTCATCTGGGAGCGGGGGGCCCGTCTCTTCCAGGGACCCGGACCCAGGACGTGCCAGCCAGGAAAGGGTCTCCCCGGGGCCCCCCGCTCCTCTCCAAACCCAGGGGAAGAAGCTGGCACCTTTGCTTGCTCCTTCTGTCCCCAGCTGGTACCCTGGGCATAAACAGCACCCGGTCGTGCTTATTCGACTCTTGGCTGAAATGACACGCCAGCGTGCAGGTCAGAGGCTGGCTCAGGACCCGCTCTGGCACCTCCTTAAGGAGGAACCCCGGGTACAAGACGAAAGAGCAGCCCCAGTGCCCTGCACAGACACGAGCCCATGTGGCGGTCCCACAGGGAGACCCTCGAGGGAAGGACGGCGCCCCCCATGGACTTAGTTCACAGCTCTGGGTCCTCTCCCCTACCCTCCCTCCTGGGACCCTGGACAGCAGCCTCTCCCGGGTCCTGCCTTGTCACCCTCCACCTTCTCCCCGGCGTCCTCACCCACCATTCCCTAAACTGGCCTGCCCAGCACACCTTGACCACCCCCTGCAGGCAGGCCCCCCACTCAGGACAGCCTGTCCCACTCCTCTGTGGCCCGTCTGCCTCGCACAAAGGGAACAGCGGAGGAAAGGCACCGGTGTGGAGCACCTGGCAGGAGCCACGTGCGTGGTCTCCAGTCCTCCATGGGAAGGACCGCACGACACCGATGTCCAGTGGCCGTGTCACCGAGCTGTGTCCCCCACACGCGGCTGGAGAGCGGTCAGGGCTGCGTTTGCAGGGACTTTTCTTTCTCTCTCCAGGGTGGCACCCAGTCTGTAACCTCAACCCCACCACGTCCTGTTCTTCCCCAGCTCTGGCTCTAAAGACCTAAGGCACCCGGAGGATGCACGCCCCCTTCCCCCCTGCATCTGTTCACCAAAGCCAAGAACTGGTCCGGGAAATGGGGACTTTGGTAGAAAGGCACAGGGTGGGGGGGGGGCATGGGGCGGGCGGGGCAGGGGCAGAAAGGGCCACCTGGGAAGGCAGTCCCTGTGCCAGGGGATTGACACACCCCGGTTTACAGAAGCCAGTTACTCAAGCTCCTACCCAGGAGAGCCTGATCTGCCTGACTCTGAAGTCCTCCAAGGACAGGGGTTAACTCACTTCATCTGGGGAATTCCTTTGCAAAGCAAATAAACGCAGGGCTGTCCCCGTGGTGGGCAGCAGCCCAAGAAACCTCTCGGTGTCCCTTCCCAGGGCACCCCTGCCTACCCACTCTCTAGAAAACTCCCCCCACTGGGCAGGACTTAGAAGTGGGCCCCTCTCAACCCCTGGGCTGGATATCAAGGGAGGGCAGAGTGTAGAACTGTATAAATCACATAAGTGGCCAGAGGCAATATGCTTATACATTTATACTCCTATATTATTAAGAAACATATTTTTAGAAATAGCATTTTATTGGGTCTGTTGTGGGCAGGGCAATATCAAACTGCTCTGCACAAAAAACCATTCCAACATTCCAGCCTAATAGAAAGAGTCCATTTTGATACAGGCTTCATGTTTTTAAGCAAGTATTTTATAAATTTTGATCATGTTTTCTGGATGGTATTGAATTTTACATTTAGCATTGCACTTTAAGCATTTACCATATTATTTCAATATTATTCTGCCTGTAGTTACATCTTATTATAAGGTGTGCACAGGCACTGAGCAGACAACACATTTATCTCTTCTGCTGAATAGATAAGTAATTGTAGTTCCTTTTTTCCTTTCCATCGTATAAATCACTCCGTTAAACATCACTTCCTCATCAAGCTTTATTTTCCTAGTTCAATGTCCTTCCTTAGGATGCATTCCCAGAAAAGCAATTACCGGATCGAAGGGTATCTTTCCTGAATCACTACCCAGAAGACTGTCCCTCTCATGTTCCCAAGAGAGCGGGAGAACTCTGTCATCGGTATTACCACCGTTCAGAATATTTTTGTCATTTGATAAGTGAAAATAAAAGCTCTCCGCTGGTTGTTTTCATTGACTCAAGGCAGAAACCTGGGTGTCTTCTGAGATGCTTCCAAACCGGGGGTGTTTTCACCTTGTGTTTCATCTGTGTTTCCCTCCCCATCTCGAGTAGGAACTGAAACAGCTGGAAAATCTCAGTGAAAAGCTTTCGTTTTGTGATGACTCGATGGGTTTGCATATGCACGGCTGCCTCGCCTATGGCCAACTGCCTCCACCCTGCAGAGTCCCCAGGAAGGCGTGTGCCCCCGACCCCGGGCTCCTGCACACGTGTGACCCCACCGCGGCCCCTGTAACTGAAAATTAGGGCCGTTGTTCCCGCCGGCACAGCGGTACCTTCGTCCTGGTGTCTCCGCCTGGGAAACCCAACAGACAAGACATGTCCTGACTCTGGGAGCCGAGCTGAAACCCCCCACCCCACCCCACACCGGGGGCTCAGTGGGGATGGGAAGCCGATCACTCGTACTTCTGACACCTGGTTCCCAGACAGCACGGCCGCTTCTCTGAACCCTCTTCTCTTCTCCCTTTACTGTCACGAAGCCCCAAGGTTTCCAGCTCACTCAGTGTGCACCACAACTCTTTCCAAGCATCCGAGAGCCCTCACAGCCTCCCCACCGTCCCCCCCCCCCCCCCCCCCCCCCCCCCCGCCCCCCCCGTCCCCCCCCGTCTCCCCCCGTCTCCCCCCGTCCCAGGTGCTGAGTCTTCTGTCACTGAGTCTCCTACCCGCACGTCCCTTCCTGTCTCCTGAGCAGTGTGCTTCCCTGCCGTGATGAATGCCCTTGGAATCCACCCCCACACAGCCTCCTGGCTTCCAGAAATATCCATGAGAGTCCATGCAGAGTGCATTTCCTCCGCTGGCAGGAGGTGCCCTTCGCCAGGGGGGCGATGCTAGACGTGGAGGGCCGGTGGGGACAGGTTCTGCAAGGCAGAGGATGCTCACGGTCCTCAAGCCAGGCCACAGTGCTGGCCTTTCCCAGCGACACGTGGGCCCTTTCGGCAGGTGCAGAGGCTTGATGGCTGTCTGGTTGTCCAGCGATTCAGGATTCAAGTTCATTGACTCAAGTTTCGGGGCCAATTTCTGTTTTGAAATCAGAGTCGTGAGGACAGTTGGGAACTGGAGTTGAGAACAGGGCCCTCTGGGACCGGCCGCTCCGAAAACAGTGGGTGCTCGCTGGGCCCCCCGCCGAGGACCAGGGTGCTCCCCTCAGACGCGGCCGGAAGCTGTGTCAGTCACCTCCGGCTGCTGGGATGCGAGACGTCTGGGGGCAGGGCTCCAACAGCAGACACTTCTCTCTCCCGGCTCTGGAGGCTGGCAAGTCCCACGTCATGGTGCCGGCAGACTCGGGTCCTGGCGAGAGCCCCTTCCTGGCTTGCAGATGGTCCCTTGTCCCTGTGTCCCCATGGCGTCTCCTCCTGCTCTTACGAGGGCCCCACATCCATCCTGGCTCCCAACTCAGGGCTTCAGCCCAACCTGATCACCTCCCAGTGGCCCCACTTTTTTTTAATTAAAAAAAAATGTTTATTTTTGAGAGAAGTAGAGACAGAGTGCAAACAGCAGAATCTGTAGCAGAATCTGAGCTGTCAGCACAGAGCCCGACATGGGGCTCGAACTCACAAACCATGAGCTCATGACCTGAGCCGAAGTTGGATGCTCAAGGACGGGGCCCCCCGGGTGCCCCTCCCAGTGCCCCCACTGTCTGGTACCCTCACACTGGGAGTGGGAGTCCGACTGCCTGACCCCGGGGGAGGGGACACAGCCTTTCAGCCCACAGCATTCTGACTTAACTCCTCACTCTCGCGTACGTTGATTTTCTCAGAAGCAGGGTTTCTCAAGGTGGGCGCCGTTGACCCTTGAGACCCGGTCACTCTCTGCAAGGGGGACTGCTCTGTGTACCACGGTGGGGCGGGGGGCAGCCTTCCTGGGCTCTGCCCCCAAGCGTCAGTCAGAGCAGCTCCTCCCCTGCAGTGGGGGCATCGCATGGCCGCGGGTCCCCTTGCCGGGGTCCCTGGCCTGATGGAGCGAGAGCCCCCGCAAGGAACCCTGGATGCTGTCGTCCTTACAGCTACCCCCTTCCAGGAGCCTGCGAAACACCCGAGAGGACAACGCAGGGGCCTGGGGTCCCCTTCCTCCCCACCCCAGCCTGGATCACCGGCAGCGGATGTTTTATTCACCCCTGCGCGCCAAGGCCGTCTGGGCTCTGGGCACAAGTGACGGCCTTGCTGGCGGCTCTAAAGGGGCACGTTCCCAGGGAGCCGGTGCAGACGAGGCGCATGGAAGGTTGGCAGCCTGGACAGGCGGCTGTGGGGGCCGGGAAGCGGGGCGGTGCCTGCACCGCAGCACAGCCATGAGCTCCCAGGGGTCGAGGCTCTGCAACGGCCCCTGAAGGTGCTGGGAATTAAGGCGAAGGGGCGCGTTTTCCTGCCCCTGGAGAGAGGCGCAGCGGACTGAGTGTTGGAGCGCCCCTCGAACACGTGCGGCAGGCCTCACCCTCAGAGAGATGGTGTCAGATGGGGACCTGCAGAGGGGCTTAGCTCAGAGAGCTAACCTCCCCCCTTTCCTCCACGTGAGGACACAGGAGAAAGGGGCTGAAAGAGGGTCCTCGCCACAGCCCGCCAGCCACTCATCTGTCCCCACCATCTCCGGTCTCCGGGAGTTTGAGAAAGCGGCATTGGCTCTTTAAGCCCCCAGCCAGAGGCTGCCACAGAAGGGCTTCCCTCGGCCAGAGCGGCTGGCTCCAGCTCAGGGGCTCCCCCAGGGGCATCAGGCCCCAGGGGTGCATACGCCCTGCTCACAGGGCTCTCTGGGCCGCTCCCGAGGCGTCGGGACCAGACCCCTAATCCCGGGAGCCTGTCACACCCAACACGCCTCTGCGCAGATGGCCCCCGTCCGCTCCTCCGCCGGCCTTACTCCGCCAGCGGACCTCCGGGCCTTGACCCACTTGGTTATGTTCGCTTCATCCACAAGTGAATGAACCAATTAACAGCAGGGTTGCTGTGTTTTCCTTTCCCCCAAGCAAAATAAAACAACTCCTTACATATTTACCAAGGCTAATTATGAAAGATGAAAAACATGTTTTCTCCTTTTGTAAAGTCTCTCCCGAGCTTGGAGGCCCGCCAGGCGCCCTTCCCTTCCAGACAGCGCGGTCTCCCTCGCTGCCTCGGCGGGTTCCTGCCGGGCCGGCGGACTCGTGGGAGGGTGTCTGCCGTGCCGCTCTGTGCCTTCCAGTGGCGTCTTGGGACAGATTCCTTTGGTGCCATATGCCAGATGCAGTTGTGAATTGGACTTAAAGGTACAGTGTGAACACATTATCTAATTAATTACCATCTAAAGGCTCTCTGAAGAAGAAATCAGTGGGCAGGCGGTGCAGTGTGAGAGCAGGTAAACAATTAAACTCCAGATTTGGGGAATGTGAGGTATTTTAACGGGCACTCACTCTCACACACTGGCCCTATCTGCTCGCTGGGGCCTTAGGCTTTCGGGACATGATTAACAGGTGCTGGCTGGAAGCCCATTTTCCAGTTCAGGTTGGAAAACATGAACGACTCAAAGTCAAAGTCAGTCTTTAAGAATGTATTTTTATTACTTATTAAATAAACTCTTGGCTCATTTTCTCTTGGCCAAAACGATGTAAGAAAATGGAAACAGGATGATAATGGGCGCCCTGTCCTCTGGGCTGATACCCTGGGAGACAGCGCTCAAAGCTGTTAACGCGGCGCCCATGGACCCTCCTCTGGGTGTGCAAAGTTCCCCGCAGAGCTTTGGCTTCTGAGCTGGTCCTCACCAAACAAGTCAGCAGAGGAGGGAGGTGAGAAGAAGCTACATGTTAGGAACATAATCTGAGTGACGGAAGAGTTTCTAGCTGCATCGGAAAAGCCTGTCTATTTTTGGTTCTGGGGCTCAGCATCCCCCCTCCCCCGCCCGCATCCGGGAACCCACTGTTCTCTGGTTGAATCTAGACACATTGTGACCATAGCTTTCTGGTTCAGTGTGTGCAGGGCAGCCCGCAGTGACCCTAGACTGACACATGTTCTCTGTCCTCTGTTCCTGCCCTGGGGTGGCCTCAGGGACCTCATGTAATCTCCAGCCCTTAAAAAGCGTATGCAAGTGCATCGACCTCCCCGCTGTCTAGACATGTGGCCATAAGACCCCTCGCCAGCGCCTACGGATAGATGTGTTGGATGTGACACCGGAGGGACCGGACACACGCTCATACCAGCCTGCTCTCGCTGCGTGCGCCCGCGGGATCCCCCAGGTTGGCGGGAAGGCGCCCGGTGAGGCCAGGAAGGCCAGGAAGCGTTTCCTGCCAGGGTGTAACCGGTTCTCCCACGGTGCCGGGGGCACCTGCGAAGGTGAGGAGGAACCGGACCCGCCTCTCCTGCTCTTTCAGAGACAGCACCTGGATTCTCCGCTTGGCGCCCGGGTCCCTTCAAAGAGCAGAGCCCCACCGCACCCTTCTCCAGGACATCCGAGAGCTCCCGAGCACCTGCCCGCCCGGGAAGGCGGTTCCGGGCGCTGCAGAAGCGCCCGCAGAGGGGCGCCGGGCTCAGGCCGCGATCCCGCGGTTCCTCATTCAAGCCCCGCACGTCGGGCTCCGTGCTGTCAGCTCTTCAGATTCTGTTTCTCCCTTCCTCTGCCCCTCCCCTGCTCACGCTCTGTGTCTCTCAAACATAAATTAACATTAAAAAACAAACAAAGGAAAGTGTGTACGGCGCCTGGGGTGCTGACAATTTCCTCCCTGGCCCGGGGACGCAGGCCTCCCCCTCTCCTCTGGTCAGACAAGGCCGGGAGGGGCGTGGCTGGCACCGGCCCTCCAGACCCCGCCCACACCCGCCAGCAGTGGGATTAGCCCGAACGGGTCGTGGTGTTTCTCTGAAGAAGGTGGCCAAATACAGGAATCCCAGGCACCTGCTAAAGCAGCGTTTTTGCATCCTATCGACCACGAAGCGGCTCGGACGGAGGCAACAGTATGTCATTGATCTGGGACAGTGATACTGCTCTGGGCGCATGTCTCTCTCTGCAGCTGAAAGTGACACCACATGTGACTTCCTGTCACCGAAGCCCAACAGACTCTTCAGAGGCGCAGGGGAGGGGAGGGCACGGGCTCAGCTTCCCCCCCCCCAACCCAGCCACATCTTGGGGAGTGAGCTACACTCGCCTTTCAGAGGAGGGGCCTGCGGCTCGGGGCACAGCCCTGCCAGCCGCCTGCACACCTCCTTCCAGGGTCATCTGCCGTCATTTCATTGGCCACTGGAACATAAACAGAACATTAAAAAAAATGTAGAAAGTCTTACAAAAGAAGCAATCAGAAATCAACTTTCAAGGAGAGTGGACCTTCTCCAGCTTTGCTCCTCAGGGCGAATGCTGTGATTCATACCTGTTGTTTTGTCTGCCGTCCACGGTCCGTGGTTGCACAGAATGCATTGTGGCTGGCAGACACAGAAAACGCGTTGGCTTCGTTCATGCCTGTGTCCAGGCAGGAAGCCGGCCCGGTGTAAGACCCCCTGAAGCCTGCAAACCCTCACCTGGTCCTGGGCAGACACAATTCTGACACTAATGTTTTATGTGATCATAGGCCAACGGCCATTCCTGCTAGTAATTGCTGCTTTCACCCAGGGTTTTCAAAAACATTTTGCAAATGTTAAATGAGTATCTTAGGTTGAATCAGAATGTTAAATGTTTAACGCTTAAGGTTGAGGATATAATTGTTTTAAAAGACATCAACTTGATATATGCTTTACTTTCTCTATTTTTTACATGTTTATTTATTTTATTTTTGAGAGAAAGAGATGGAGAGCAGGGGAGGAGCACAGAGACAGAGAGAATCCCAAGCAGGCTCCACACTGTCAGCACAGAGCCTGACATGGGGCTCCAGCCCATGAACGGCGAGATCATGACTTGAGGCGAAACCAAGAGTCGGACGCTTCACTGACTGAGCCACCCCGGTGCCCCTATTTTCTCTATATTTTGATATGCACGGATACGTGGATTTCTTCTTAGATGAACCACAGCTGGACATACGCGGTGGCCATAAAAGGAAGGTAAGAGAGGACAGAGGAAAGAGCAATGGCACCTAACGTCATGTTCCCTGTTGGGGGTTGAGTTGTGCTCCCAGAATGATATGTCCAAGTCCCAAGTAAGCCCCTAGCATGGACCCTTATTCGGATGGGGTCTGTGCAGATGTGACGCAGTTAAGGTGAGGTCGTAGGGTGTCCCCAACCCACTGATCAGTGTCCTCATTAGAAGAGAAAAAAAGACATGAACACACACGTGATGATGCAGACAGAGACCAAGGTGTTGCCGCTACGGGCCAAGACTGCTGGCAGCACTGGGGGCTGAGAGGCTCAGACACATTCTCCCACAGAGCCGTCAGGAACACGGTCCTGCAGACAACCTGGCCTCCAGATGGTGGGCGAATACGCTTCC
Organism: Suricata suricatta; assembly: GCF_006229205.1. Taxonomy (NCBI): domain Eukaryota; kingdom Metazoa; phylum Chordata; class Mammalia; order Carnivora; family Herpestidae; genus Suricata; species Suricata suricatta. The sequence goes on along the minus strand of NC_043703.1, from coordinate 3,157,784 downwards.
GTTGTTTTAAGTGACCCAGTTTGTAACAATCTGTAACAACGGCCTAAGGAAGCCGACATGGGCACCAAGCAACGAGGCGGTGTGGCACGGGGTGGTGCCAGCCCGATCCCGCTGTGTCCTTCGGCTGGGAGCCCAACAACTCTGCAGCAAAGCAAACGGTTTGATGAAGCTTCCCGGAGAAAATGATCTCTACTTCGGTGTGAGCTACTGTACAAACAGAACTTGAGTTACAGGTTTGCATGGGTCGCTAATATGAGAGGCAACCATAGGGTGTGGGGACGGGAAAGGTGGGAGGTCAGTTGTGCAGGAGACTGTTGAGGGCAAAGGGGCACATTCCTGCGGGGCCTCAAGTCATCCGTCCAGGGGCCTTCCCTTACTCTGCCTCACTCCTGGTCGGTCCTCTGAGGGGCAGAGAATGTCCTCAGGCTGAAAGTCCAGGACGCCAAGAACATGGCGGCGCATGGCAGGGGGGGCAGCTCAGGGCATAAGCGTGGAGGCGTCAACAGCATCCGCCACAGGGTCCCTTCCCGCCATGAGTCTACACATAACAGCGTTGCAAACGCAACATACTCCTTAGTGAATTCACAGGTGGTGTGAAGGCTCGTGACCACAGGAAATAGTTTTAATTCCGAAAGATTCTCCAAGCAGAGATAGCAAGGTAAAATAAGCTGGGAATATTCACAAGCAACAATATCAATATTGGCAAAAGAATATTATTAGTACAGAATGCAGATAATTTAATTCTTTCATAAGTCCAGTCAACTCTCGGTATTTACAGATCCTGTGTTTGCACACTCATCTGTTCATTAAAACTTATTTGTATCCCCCCCCACCCCACCAAATCAAGACTCAAGGGTGCTTTCCCTCTCATTCGCACACACGCATGGAGTGGACCCAAATTTGTGGGGCCCACTGTGTGGTTCCCAGACCACACCCTGCCTTTGTGTCTCAACTCCCGGACTGGGACAGGGGTCATCTTTGTGGTGTCCAGCACCATGCCGTCCACATTTTGTGCTCTCTGCTGGTAATTTCGCTGTTTAAAATAGCCCCCACGTGTGGTCGCCTAGAGTTTTCCAGTCCTTCCAAAATGAAGAAGGCCATGTGGAGACTTCTAGGGGAAATGCGTGTTAGATAATGTTTGCTCCTGCCAGATGTCTTCAAGGAGAAACACACAGAAGACAGAAGGAAGACTGGATTGGTTGGAGAGCCTGGGGGACTCTGACCCTGTATTTCCCCTGTGAACAATGGCTCAGCCTCTGCTCATTCCGTGTTCACAGTGACTTTATGGAACTTAATCCCCACTAATAATGAGAATCAACTGTACTATGAGAAGTTTCCAGCAAAGCATTTTAGTAAACTGCCTCTGTCCAAAATACAACTACAATCAGCCTCTCAGCAAAGACAACAGTACCCAAAATATCATGATTCCATTTTTGTTTTTTGCCGTATTATTGGCTTGAGGTGCGACAAAGGGGGAGGGTACGTTTTTTCCAATTTTGCTCAATCTCCACTTCATGTTAATGAGGCCCTTGGGATTGAAAATAAACAAATGCGGGGCGCTTGGGTGGCTCAGTCCGTTAAGCGTCTGACTTCAGCTCAGGTCACGATCTCATGGTCTGTGAGTTCGAGCCCCACTTCGGGCTCTGTGCTGACAGCTCGGAGCCTGGAGCCTGCTTCTGATTTTGTGTCTCCCTCTCTCTCTGCCCCTCCCCACTCATGCTCTGTCTCTCAAAAATTAAATAAACATTAAAAATTTTGAAAATAAGCAAATGCACACATAGGTAAATAATGTTAATACCTCTTTGTTTTGAGCCCAGGGAAAAAGAGGTTAAAGTCAAGTTCCGTGTGAATGTCTTCCAGTGAAGAAAACTGGAGCCACCCCCAGGAGCTCTGGATCAAGGAGCTGTTTCTGGAGATTACCACTTATGAAAGCTAAACTGGTAAACAGAGGCGGAGTACTTCAGAGAGAACTTACTGCAGAAGAGTTAGGAACAAACAGAGGATTATGGACTTTTACGAATGAAGCTGTGTTTAAGTACAGATTTCAAATCCTTTATTTTAGCTTGAGCCCCCAATGCCCATCAGGACAAAGTAATGGTGTTTACTGTTGTCGTTTGCAGATTTTAGCAATTCTTCATGGAATGAAGGGACACCTGTCAGCGCCCAGCTAGTTGGAGGCTCCTGGGTTCCATGTCCTGCTGTGTTTACCCAACTTCAACTCTGGCCACAGCTTTTCACATTTTATCCAGTTAGAGAAATTAAGAGCAGAGACACTGTCTATTATTTCAGTTTCCCAGGTTGAGAGAAACAGAGAATTGTCTCAAAGAATGAGTTCTCTTATGGACCTACCCAAGGAGACTGTTTGGATTGTTTAGAGGGTCTCGGGATGCATGAGAATTTTGAGATTTTTGAGATTCAGCCCCTGGCAGCCGGTTTTGTTTTTGTTCTTGTTTTCGTTGTTGTTGTTTCTAAAATATTCATAAACACTTCCTCTCCAGAAGGCACAGCACGCTTGTGCGGGATCCCAGATTGCTTGGGTGGCTGCGGTAGGAGGTACCACGGGTTTTCAAGGGTGCGCACACAGCCAGAAGGGTGCCGCCTTGGCTCCACGCCTCCCCCTGGAGCTGGAGACCCGGCCAGCCCTGGAGGAGGAGGCCGACTCTGGCCACACACTGTCCCAGAGCTCCCGACGCCTGGCCGGGCTGCTCCCGGCAGGCCCTTTCCTCACTTTGAGCCAAGGTCATCCCAACACAAATCCGTTTTCTGAGTCAGGACGATGCGGAGGCCAACGGATTTAAGGCATCACTTCCTTCCTCCCTCCCTTCTTTCCTCTCTTCTCTCTCTCTGTCTCTGTCTCTCTCCCTCGGACAGTCTCAGACGTGACACTGCACTGGTACAGATGGGAAGCCGGCTCAGGGAAGACCCGGGAGAATAAACGCCCAGTGTGGGTGAGGCTGTGGGCAGCCTGCTGGCACCGGACGGAAACCTCAGCAACCAGAGCTTTTGTGAATGTGGGACGTCTTGGTGATCTTTGAAAAACGGAGAAGAAACGAACGCAGATCCCACAAGTGATTAAACGGCATTCCGATGACCACCTGAAATGGAAGGTCCCTTTGAGGCTAACTACAGATTGGAGAATTTGGAGTAGATCCCTGCAAAGACTTGAGAAGCTAAGGTAACAGTCTGCAGAGAAGCCATGGTAACTAGGACCCCCCCAGCGGTGGGGACAGGAACGAGCCACCCCGTCATTTCTTTCCTTGACAGGAGCCCCAGACTCAGACTTCACGTGAACGTTTTAATGAGCAGTTGTGTGGTCTTCAGTCAGCTGTCACGGGCACTGTGTGAGGTCCTTCCAGACCAGATGACAGTTCAAGATAAAACATTTGGACAAGCAACCAATATTATTTGTAAATACCTGCCTTGTTGCTTGGCACTCTGGGAAGACATGGCTCCAACTCTGTGCTGGCGATGCTTTGGTTCAGAGAAGAGGACCAGGGACATGTTGAGAGTCACACCCAGAGACCACGGACTGGTGCCCTGGTGTCAGTATGGAGAGACGTGTGCAGTCTTCCATTTGAGCTTTCCAGCATCTTTATCAATGGCTCAGCGCAGAGATGGAAGACATTTCCTCAAATCTGCAAGTCCCACAGGCCCAAGGGACATGCGATGGATGGCAGGGCTGGAATCCAAAAATTCCTTTAAATGCCTCGAAGGCAAGAGCCACATTGTAGGGAGAGCAGCGGGTGTGGGGTCCGTGAGCGGAGGTGGGGGCATGACAGGTACAGGGAAGGGAAGGGACACTACAGGGAGGGACATGGGGCTCTGGGGATGTAGGAAGTCAGGCCTGACACACGCTGTGGCTCCGAGGGCTGAGACGTAGACAGCTGGATGGGAACTCCAGGCACGGAGATAAAATAAAATAGAACTGCAGTGAGGAGCTCAGGGCCTGCTCAGGTCTCCAAATATGGAAATGTCTGTTCTCAGTCTTGGTGGATTCATGACTCAGGGGTTAAGATAAGTTTGAATAATTAGCAGGGAAACGCTGGCTGAAATCTGTGCCTCAGATGCCGCATCACTACCGCGGAGCTCTCCTGTTAGTACAGAGCAGAGGGGGGTTTGGGGGGTGCTGCCTGACCCGGGGCCTCACAGGCGCCCTGCCTGCCCCTCGTCCGGCTTGGCCATCCCCCCTCTCCAGGGAGGCCAGGCCACCGCCCGCGATGCCCTTCTGTGGCACTGACACGGTGCCCGTTCTCGAAGGCAGAACCAACGGGCACTTCCTGTCCCGTCCTCACAAAGCCAGCTTCGCACACAGATTCCGCCGAGGGCTTAGACTCCATCCAAACCCTCCCGTGTTGGAGAGATCATCCAAATGCATGGCATTTCTCAGCGGCCGGTGTGCCTGGTGCCTCTCGTAGTAGGACCCCATCACTCCTGTGGCCCTCTCTCCTCTTCTGAGCTCGCATTCTCTGAGCCAAATTTCTCCAAAACCATTCTTGTTCGCGGGACCCCTAAGTGTGCTACCAGAGAGTCTAAACACCTGAAAATTGTATTTCCTAGCCATAGTGCTGCTCTGGTATCTTTTCTGACGTGTTTCCTAAGAGTCTGCTAACAACACTGCAAATGGTATGAGGCTGAAGGACACGATGTGCAACTGAAGCGAGTGTTGTGCAGCGTTTGGAGGGAAATCCCATGGAAACCACACGCTACTGCACATGACCTGGAGACACCGGGGCGGGTGCGGAGCACTTCCTGGAGGCCAGCTCCCATCATCCTCCGCCTCCTCACCTCAGGCCCTGTTCTGTCCTTGAAGTTGCTCTTGCTGAGGATTCTTTTGCTCATCGCGGCCAGAGGAAGGCGCACCTTTTGCCCGCTGTTCTGATGTGTGAACGCCTCACCTACGCACCATTGCATGTTCCTCCCTGGCCCAGCAGACGGGAATGACAGGGGAAGAAGACAAAAGTGAGAAAGTGTGACCTGTGTAAGCAGGGGGCCCCCGCCCTGTCCCCTCCACGGAGGCGCTGGCCTGGCTAGCGTCCTCATGCCTTATGACTGACAGCAGTCTCGCTGCCGGCAGCGCTGGCCTGACTGCAGTGCATGAATGGTTGTCTTTCCTGAAACGCTCCAGCGAACACATGGAGCCAGGAAGTGGAGCAGGATTTGCCCAGAGAGACGTCTGGGGTGCAGCGGGTGGGGGCATCACAGGGAGGGCAGGGACGCTGCGGGGAGAGGGGTGCACGCCCCGGCTTCGTGATGCAGGTTACAGATGGGCACCTAGCCAGCCCTGAAGTGACACTCCCTACATACGCGCACTTTACTTTTTGTTAAGTTTAGTTATTTATGTCAATAGAGAGTGACTGTGAGCAGGGGAGGGGGGCAGAGAGAGAAAGCGGGAGAGAGAGAGTCCCAGGCAGGCTCCTGGCGGTCAGCAGAGAGCCCGACTCTGGGCTCTAACTCATGAACGTTGAGATCATGACGCGAGCCAAGATCGAGAGTCAGATGCTCAATGGACTGAGCCACCAGGTGCCCCCGTAGGTGCAATTTATTATTGAGAATCATACTTCAATAAAGCCGTTAAAATTAAATCTATATAATTTTTCTCATAGAATGAGTTGGGGGTTGCTATGCACTGTTTGAATATTTCATCAAATGTGTAACATATTTTACCAAATCCAAAATCCTGTTACTCTTTCTCCTACCACTTAATTATCAGAGTAAGTGTTCCGAAGCTTTCCCTCACAGCCTTTCAGGCTTTCCAGATCGCTTGGCCATTGTCTTCTTTGTTCCATGAGCTGGATTTCTGGTTCAGCGATGCATCTTCAATTTGACTTCACTGTCCTAGTGCTTTCTGTGAGCATGAAGCGGGGTAAAATGATCCAAGAGCCTTTTCCGTGTGCAGATCTAGCTGATTCCTGCTGTTTTGGTTTCCCACGTGGAGGCTTACTCAGTCTTGCTGCACCTTCAGCAAGTGTACTCTTTCCTGTGTCAGCCAGGCGGTCCTTGTTTTCAAGGAGGAGGGAAGAGAAGGAAGATGATGTCAGCCATTCACGAAGTCGGGGGCTTTGCGCGTGGCCCCAGGTCGGCTCTCTGCAGGCAAGGCACTCATGGGACTTCAACACGTGGGCCAGTGGGCCGGGTACCCCTGACACTGACCAAAGCTGTCAGTGTCTGTCTGCTCTGCTGGGGACGCCAGACCCGGCCTCCTCCCTGGGGGAGGCGGACCTGGAGACGTTGTTCTTGGGTAGTGAGAGCAGGCAGAGCATTACTAGGCGCCGGGCACCCGCTCTGGCTGGCAGTCGTCACCCTGGGCTCTGGCGGCCCCACTCCACAGGGGCCCTGACACCACCCAAGTCGTCCCTGAGTAGGAGGACTTAGCTCAGCACCCCTCAGCTCCTGACCACACAGCACCCATGTGCCTCTGTCCCTGCAGGCAGCCAGGATGGTGAGCACTCACGGTGATCTTTCCCACTTTCCACAGGGAATTTGAAGCGAACCAGAGCAGGGTTAGAAGCAAATATCCAATTGAGCCAGGGCTCCGATCACTCAGCCTGCCTGAGTGGGGAGGTGTCCAAATAATTCTCTGATTCTCAACCCTTAACTCATACTTCAACAAGGCAAGACTGGTCAAAGTGGAATATCTTTTGCTACAAAAATTCTCTTTTAAAAAGTACTATGTCTAGAAAACGTTCTAAGTATTCGACCTAGCATTTCACTACTGGGAGTCTATCCGAATGCTGCAATTAGAGACACACACAAAGGGGGAGCCTGTGTGGCTCAGTCAGTTAAGAGTTTGACTTCAGCTTAGGTCGTGATCTCACAGTTTGTGAGTTCGAGCCCCGCGTCAGGATCTCTGTCAGCACAAAGCCTGTGTCAGATCCTCTGTCCCTGTCTCTCCCTCTCTCAAAACAAATAAGCTTTAAAAAAAAGAAACACATGAGGATTTACATCAATGATGCAACGGTTGTAATTTTATTACCCTAATATTCATAATAACTTCAGGAAGTGAGGATATATACATTATTTACATTAATAAAAATTGGAAAGAGTCAATGTTTGACTTATATAAACCTGCCATTGATACATCCATCTTACAAAATGTTAAAAGAGATTTACTAAGAAATTTTAGTGATACAGAAAAGACTATACACCAGAATGTTGAAAAGCCACAATAAAAGTTAGTGAAATTCGTGCAGAAGCAATTGAACAAATCAACTGATGCCGGCACAGCACGCACCATGGTGCCTGACCCGGTGGCCCGTCGATGCTCACGATGATCTCCACCAATGCACGCCTGGCCAATAAAACCAAGCCAGCCTTCAAAACAGGGAGTCAGGTCATTTCATTGTTTACACCCTTATGCATTTTCTAACTTGTGTGCAGTCATTTTATAATTAAAACAAACTTTTTTACAGAAAGGAGGGAAACTACATGTGCACAGCCACACATTTTTTTGAAAACAGCAAAGATTGGGGACGCCCGGGTGGCTCAGTCGGTTGACCATGACTCTTGGTTTCAACTCAGGTCACGATCTCACAGTTCGTGGGTTCAAGCCCTGCATCAGGCTCTGCGCTGTCAGCCTGGAGCCTGCTTCCAACCCTCCGTCCCTGTCTCTGCGCCTCCCCTGTCCATGCTCTGTCTCTCTCTCTCTCTCTCAAGAATAAAATAAACATTTTTTATTAATCGTTTATTGCCAAGTTGGTTTCCATGTAACACCCAGTGCTCTTCCCCACAGGTGCCTCCTCCATGACCGTCCCCCTTCCCCTTTCCTCCTCCCTCTTCAGCTCTCAGTTTGTTCTCAGGATTCCAGATAAAATAAACATTTTTTAAAAACAGCGAAAAAAAACTTAGAAAAATAAAAACAGTGAAAATTTAATTCTGATATTCACAAAGGAGACAGAGGGCTGAAGCCGTCATGAGACAAAAATAAAACCCATGATCTAACCTTCAGTGTGAACTTCTCTTTCAAAAGTAGTTGTTATTAGCTTTACTGATTGACTTAATCATTCTGAAAATTGTTTGAGTTATTTCAATCTACTGATGGCTACCTGGGCGCTTACTGGTTAAGAGAGTTTAGCCTTTATAAACTGTGTGTGTGTGCGTGCGTGTGTGTGGGTGCATGTGTGTGTGGGTGGTGTGGGTGTGTGGGTGGTGTGGGTGGTGTGGGTGTGTGCGTGCACGTGTGTGTGTGCGTGCGTGTGTGCGTGCGTGTGTGCGTGCACGTGTGCGTGGGTGCGTGTGGGTGCGTGCGGGTGTGTGTGGGTGTGTGTGTGCATGTGTGTGTGCGTGTGTGCGGGTGCATGTGGGTGCGTGTGTGCGTGCGTGCGTGCGTGTGTGTGTGGGTGCGTGTGGGTGTGTGCGTGTGTGCACGTGTGTGCGTGCACGTGTGTGCGTGCACGTGTGTGCGTGTGTGTGGGTGTGTGTGCGTGCACGTGTGTGTGTGCGTGTGTGAAGAGAGAGGGAGAGAGAGAGAGAAAACGCACATGTGCACATCCACGCATTTCTTCTCGAACGGTGCATTTTGCCCCGGCCAGGGGCTTTTACAACAGATTGGTTTGCAATGGGCTATCAACAATGACATGTAAGTGGACACTGAAGTGGCCCGCCGGGAACACGCCATCCCTCCCTGGCTCCCGGGAGAGCTGCTGGTGTGCCTTCTAGCCCCCCTCCTCCTGAGCTCTTAACCTGACGTTGGGCAGCCCTTGCACACCTGTGCGGCTACCTTCCGTGGGCTCCCTGGCCTTTGCCAAGGGGGCGGTGGGGACACTACCATTCAAACTGCTGAAGGCGCTCCTAACGTCAGGAAGGGTCTGAATCCTTTGAAGGAGCGTCGTTTCCAGCAGCCCCTGAGCTGTGGTCTGCAGGCGTTCTGGTCTCCACTTGTCACCCAGGCCCTGCTGACGTCGGAGCCTCGTGACCAGGGTGGCCCTGTGTGGCCCCCGGGGCCTCTGAGCGGCCGTGGAATGCTTCCCTCGGAAATGAGGGTACGGCTCAGGAGCAGCGTTGCAAAGCACAGAACATTTGATTCTCTGCTCGTCATCAATTCCCAGAATCCGTGTGTTTCTCTAGTCACTGCCTGATACTTATTAATACAATGGATAAACCACCCATAATAAGTCACCGGGTGCAGTGAAATCATTTGCCTCTGAAAATCTGTTACTCAAACCTGCATGATTACAAAGGGGAGAAAGCCACTGGCCTCGTCCACGGATTGCCACATGATTGCAAAAGCACAGGGGGTTAAAGTTGGTATTTTATTTTTCCTTAGAAACTATTTGCCAGAAAACACAGAGGGCACCATCGCTTCGGCTCATGCCGCTAACTCCGTAATATGGGCTGTTTTCATAGGCAAATGAATTTGCAAAATCAGACCTCGTCTTCCAGATTATGCTGCCTTAGCTGCAAATATCAACAAAGTCAGCAAATAAACAAGTCTCCACGGAGCTTTCCAGCAAGTTCTGCTAACGTGGATTCCTTTGGGAAGAATTATACTGTTTATGCACTCATCTGTTAACTAAATCACTAAATGTGCATTGCAAACCTACTGTGAGCACGCACTGTACTAGGTGGGGGAGGAAACACAGCAGCACAAAAGACAGCCCGGACTGTAGCAGAGGAGGGAAATGATATATGCAGATATCTAAAACATAAAAGAGAAGGTAATTCCCATCTGTTCTATGTAATTTTTTAAAAATGTTTTTTAATGTGTATTTATTTTTGAGAGAGAGAGAGACCGGGGGAGGGGCGAGAGAGAGAGAGAGAGAGAGAGGGAGATGATGAATCCCTGGCAGGCTCCAGGCTCTGAGCTGTCAGCAAAGAGCCCAAAGCCGGACTCAAACCCATGACCTGCGATATCATCACCTGAACTGAAGTTGGACGCTCCACTGACTGAGGCACCCGGGCATCCTAAGGTAATTCCCATCTAAGGGACACCCGGAGAAAGCCAGGAACCCCACCCTCCCCTGACCCTCCATACTCTACCTCTCTGTGCTTGACAAGTTCCTCCTCCTTCTCCGCGGAGCCAACGGCACGGAGCCAGCCTCCCTGCACCTGCCGTTGTCCACGTCCATTAAGTTCTCCCTCCTGCAGGAAGTGTGATATTTTAAAAGCCCAGATCTCATGGCTGAACTACCTGCCTCAAACTTTGGTACCTTCCCATTACATTTCAGAATAAAGACTGACGTTTTCATGCGGCCTACCCTGCCCTGGATGTTGACATGATGGCTGGCCCCGCCCTCCCCTGCAGGCGCATGCGGAGTCAGCTTTCTCCTCCCCGCTGCTGAAGCCGTGGTGGGGGGGTCTTTGAGTGGGCGTATCCTCTCCCCTTTAGCGTCTTCAGGATACTGCACCCCACACCTGCAATACTCTCCTTCTGGGGTGTGTTGAATTCCAAGGCTTCCTGACGACCTCAACTCCAAGACAAGTACCTCCCAAAACACCCTCTCTATCACTAGACTAGATTCGAGTATATATTCTTAGCGCACTCCGCATTTTTTTTTTTTGGTTCCTAGCCCTTATTTTAATTAGGCCCAACTATGTGTAGGAGGATTTGAAATACCAATGGGTTAAAAACAAATCTACGCTTCTTATTTGGAAAGGTCAGCACCAAATAGAGCCCAATGAAGCTCTGAAGGTGCCAGGGAGCCAGGGTCCTTCCAGAACCTTACCCTGATCGAGCTCAACCTTTGGTTTCCATCGTCATCCATGATGGTCCAGCAAGCACCCGCGTCAAAACTGCATTCCAAGCAGCACAACGGGGACCTAGGGCTAGGAGAGGCGGACTTCTTTACCTTAAGAGCACATTCCATAAACCGTACTTGACATTTCAGTTTACAAACCATTGGCTTGATTTACCTGTCACCCTTAGCTGTGAAGACGGCTAAAAAATTAGTCAACAATGGATGGCCAGTGGCCAGCCAGTAATAAAAGTAGGAAGAAGACAGAACCACTGAGGGTATCTTCTCCATAGCACCTTCTCTAGACTGTGAGCTCTGTGAGGACAAGACCAGATCAGTCACTCACTATTGTCTTCCTGGAGCCTATCTGGCACACTTCTAGTACATTCTAGAGGAAGGATGGATGGATGGATGGATGGATGGATGGATGGATGGATGAAAGTGTCATGGTTATCCAGAGACAGAACTTACTCCTTTCAGATTGGAGGGGGCCAGGGAAGTGAATGGGAAACGCCATCTTGAAGGTGAGATTTGAACTGGAATAAAAGATTTGGCCCATTTCTTTTGCAGAGGCCGGATGTGAATCTTCCAGCCAGAAAAATGATGGGAATAAGGGCTCAGAGAGACGCAGACTCAAAAGAAGAGGGGAGAGCAGTACAAAAGATGCAGTGAAGTGGAGAAATGTAAGAAAATATTGGAAATGTAGACGGGGCCAAGATTGCAGAGCATTGCTTAGAGGATGGAGGAGCGTCCTGGCTGCGAGGGGCACATGCAGGCCACCGGGTCCGAGCAGTGCTGGAGCACAAGCACAAAGTCCTCCCAGAGTGCACAGGTCACAGATGGAGACCGTCCCTACGGGACCTCCACCGTGTGGCATCCTGCTAAGCCCTGCACTTGCCTCACGCCTCATTAAGAAGAAAGAACAGGGGAGGAGCTCTCTCACTGCGGCCAGCCCGGCCAGCCACGCAGCGTGGTGCTCCCGTGTCCCTCCTCCTTGGCTCCCAGTGCTGAGGCAATCCTCTTTCCAGCCACGGTCACCATTGGTATCCACCACGCCATCTCCTCCTCTCCTCCTGCAGACAGGTACCTCCTCCCCCTGCCACGCCTTCACGGGCTCTGCACTGGCTCATTTCTATCTGCATGCAAATGGATTCTGGCTTCTTTCATTAAAAAATAGAAACCTCTTGAATTCTTACTTCTACCTGGTAAAATCCACATGTCTTTGTTCCCTTGGATGACAAAGCTTTCTGAAAGGATCTGAGTCTGTCTTCACTTTCCTCACTCCTCACTCGGGCTGGACCCTCTCCCCTCCTGGCTTCTGATCTCTTCTCAGAGGGTGTCCTTTCTCCGGGTCTCGGGGGACCACTGGTGGTCGTGCTACTGGTCCCGAGGCTTCAACGTCCACCAACTCTCCAGGCCTCAGAGCACACAGAAATATGCTTCATCTCTCGAAACACATCTTCTCTCGGCCTCCAGACTCCCCATCCCCAATATTTGCCCCACGTCCCAGTCCCCTTGGCACGGAGTCCGGGTGGGACTCCTTCACTGCCCTTTCTCTCCAGATTTTCCCATTCTGTCCAATGACGTTAACCAACCTGTATACCAATGACTCTCTGGCACTTTTTTTTTATGACAATAAAAGGGGATCTAAATTAAATGCCTACTGAATCACTTTTTCCCGGGAATAAGGATGCTTAGAAGAGGGTCATAAAATCAGAGAAGTGACAACTTCCTACATAAGGAGACCATAATGATTTTCAATCTGATGCCTTTGCTCTTCAGTGTGAAAGGAAAGAGCACTGGCAATGACCAGAGCCCAACAGGTAGAGGACTGGGACCGTCCTGGATACCAGGGAACATTCTGGCAAGAAAACTGAAAACAGTATGAGCCAAGAGAAGAAAGGCGAGAATATGATGCGACATCTTGAAGTCATGTTACAGTGAAAAAGCTCAGTGGACAAACATAAGTATGTAGCAGACTAAAACACATTGAAAAAAGATGCTGCAAAAACACACATAAAACCAAGAAAAAGGCCAGCACCGGAAACTTAAACATTCTGCAAGTAGGCAGTGCTGTGAGCATAGAGCAGAAAAACAAACAAACAAAACATTGCACGGGTCCTCGTTGTAGAAAGAATAACAGGTTCAGAGCAATTTATTTAGACAACCCCGAGTATCCATCTCAGCGTGAGGCACGCACACATACAGACACACAAACAGGGCGGTGTGGAGAGAGCTCAGCCACAGCACAGAATATGCTTTCCAGACGCTCCTCTGCGGTTCATCTGGAGACAGTATTAAGCAGCAATTTGTTTTCTGATTATTTACTTAAGGCAACTCAGATGGAAAACAACAGACAGCTTCCAGAGCTATGGATCGTCGGTGATGGGAGGGGACGTCGCATAAACAAGGAATCAATGATTAATGATAGGAAATTGCGAAGCAAAGAGAGAGGTCATATTGCATCTTGCATAGAGCTAAGGAGGGTGGATGAGTTATAATTCCATCCGGCTGCCCTCAGCTCTATTGATTTTTTCCACTCCTTAAACATGAGAACTGAAGAAAGGCCAAGGGAATGATTCCAACAGATTTTTTTTAATCTTTGGTTTGAGTAGAACCCATTAGGGCCCGTCCTGCTTGATGGACAGGTGAGCGTGTGGATCTTTCATGTGATATAACAAAGAGAAGTTATGCCTGCTTCGTTTCCTTTGTGCTTTGGAAAACGGCCCGGTCATTTGAACTTCTCTGAAAGGGGATCTGGGGAGAAAGCAAGAGGGATGTGTGGGAGGGAGGGTGCCCCGGGCTGCACACTGCATCCAGAGCCCAGCAAACCTCTAGGGGCTTGGGTGCCTGGTGTCCACCGGCCCCGGTGCACACACAACAGGGCCCTGCCCGAGAGTTCTCTAAGACAAGGCAAATTTCTCCCACAAATAACATGACAGTCAATTTCATCCAATATCCACACCTGGTCTTTGAAGGTCAAAGAAGTGGCTGTGTGTTTTATTTGATTAATGGTGAGAGAAGAGTACCAATGTGGGACAGTGCTGGACACCTGTTTGATGATGTAATTTAGAGGACCCTAAGGAAACTGTCAAATGTAACATATTTCATGCAGAACAGAGCAGAGACCATCTCCCTGTAGCACCATTGTCTCTGTCATATTCTTTCCCACAGCGCTCTTTAGGTTACTCCTTTGTTTCCCGAACTTAATTCCCCAACTGAATTTCCTGGGAATATTCCTCTGAAATGGCTAAAACATGAAAATATTGGGTCAGCTTATGTTTCTAAATATTTGATTATCTTCATCCTTATTATGGTATTTCCTAAAGGTTTTCAAATTAATAAACATAATTCTGAGGAAGTAAATGTCATCAACACATAGGCAAGTCATAGATAAACATGATGCCTTAAAGAACAGCATGCACTTGCCATGTTGTGTTTTTTCTCTCTATTGCTTCCTGAGTTTGCACACAGCACTGTGCTCTGGAAAGGCCCATCCTGCTCAGCCCTGCTTGGCCTGCCAGCATTACTCAGCAAAGAGGCAGAAAATGGCCTAGCTTCATCTCCAGGAGCCCTGCGGAGTTATGTGCTAATTACAAGGGAAGGCATCGTTCAGAGGCAAGCAGAAAATGACACTGAGGAAGAAGAGTTCTGCCATTAAGTACCAACAAGTGCCCTGGACTCCGTACCACAGTTTCCCTCCTCATAAAGAGAAGGGTTGCAAAAGATCTTCAAGGTTCTTTGCAAAACTAAAACCCATTATTGCTTACTGACTTCTAGCAATTGCCCAGAAAGTACTTTTTTTAAGAAGAGATTCGCAAGTAGGTGATTCCTGAGCCTGGTGTGTTCATGTGTGGAGACATGATCAAATTTGAGACCATGACAGAGTGAACCAAGTAGAGAGTCATCTTTCTGAGACCTGTAGAAAACGGGCATCTACAACCTGCTTTTTCACCTGCCATGCTGGCCCGTCTCTGAATTGATTCCAGGAGCCCGCAATTAGACATTGCAGGTGAGGGAAAATCTCACCAGTATTAAAGATAGAAGACAAACCTTTACAGGGATGGTAAATAAAAGGAGACAAGATCTGTAATTAATTTTTTAAACATAATTTTGCTTGCTCAAGCACACTTTCCTTCTAGTATCCACATCCCTCTTCTCCCATAGGATAGCAGATAAGGAGCTATTTTGAATTTGTTCTCTTTACTTTTCTTCTCTAAATGAATTATCCTTGGAAACATTATTAAGTACCTTAGAAAGTATAATTTCAGTAGCAGCAATATAATTCATTATAATTAAAAAATTCGAGCCCTCGTTATATCTATATTGTCACTAAAATAACTAACACCGCAACAAATATCTTTATAATAACTCCTTGCTTCAAGATTATTTATATGATAAATTACAACTATTTTTAGACAACTTTTTCGATTGTGAGATTTTCAGGTTGAGAACCCTATCATATGTCATCACCGTATCACTTAGTATTAGTGTTATCAAATCATTGATAAGCTGTCGTCTGTAATGAGGCCCTCTGAAGAAGATGCCTGTCAATAACTTGAACATGAAAAATTGGGATTTATTTTAGAGAGTCCAGCTATGAAATAACCATACCTTAGAGCAGAGATAGAAAATCAACTTAGGAGACAGACAGGTCTACAAAACTTAACTTTGGCATGGTGGAAGACATGTTCAAGACAGAGAAAAGCCATGGTAAGGGGGTTGAAGGAAAGGGCAAAGATCACAAACACACTGATAAAATTATAACAACTGACACAAAGGTAGGCATTGTTTTTCTAGCGTTTATGGCGTCAGATTTTTGTGTCAAATACCTCAAAGTGTTCTTTTCCACATGAACAGAGCCATTTTATTTCAAGAAGTAATGCCGATCCTTCTCAAACTCTTTCAAAAAAATGAGGAAGAAAGAACACATCCAAACTCATTTTATGAAGCCTGCATCACCCTGATACCAGAGACACATAAGGACACTACTTAAAAAGAAAACCATTGACTCATATCCCCGATGAATACAGATGCAAAAATTCTAATGAAAATATCAGGAAACAATCCATAAACACATTACAAGGATCGTACATCATGACCAAGTGGGATTCATCCCTAGGATAGAAAGACAGTTCAACATACACAAATCCAGCATTGTGATACCTCAGATGAATAGAATGACAGATTTTTAAAAACATAATCATCTCAATCGACGCATAAAAGACATTTGACAAAGCACACCATCCAATCATAATGAAATCCCTCAATAGAGTGGGTAAAGAATGAACAGACCTCACCATAACAAAGGCCATACATGACAAGCCCACAGCTGACATCATATTCAGTGGTGAAAGGTTGAAAGCTTTTCCTCCAAGACCAGGAACAAGATGAGGGTGCTCACTGTCACCACTTCTACTCAACATAGTACCGGAAATCCCAGCCAGAGCAACAAGGCAAGACAAGGAAATAAAAGGCAACTAGATCAGAAAGAAAAGAGTAAAATTGTCATTATTTGCAGGTTATGTAAGTTATATCAAAATTCTAAAGACTTAGCCAAAAGATGGTTGGCCCTAAACAACAAACTCAATAATAGAGCAGGACACAAAACCAACATGCGGTGAACAACTGCATTTCTGTATCCCAACAGTGAAATACCAGAAAAAGAAAACAACCCATCCCTGTAGTCAGGTGAGTGTACAAGAAGGCTCAGTCTGGGCCTCTGAACCCTGAGTTCTAACTTTTCTACATCTTCCAGGCTTCCGAGAGGATTTGATTTTTCATGTAGGTCCCCTTGGGAAGGAAAATTTGGTTGTTCTGATTTTCAGCCTCCTGGACCTTCTGAAGTAATTTCTTATTGAAATTAAGATGCAGGATTTCATCACCCAATTAGCAGATGCCTCATGCACGGTGACTATTTCTCAGATTCTGTGCCAGCCCTTGGGGATATGGGGACAAGCAATCCACGCATTCATTACTCTCTGGGAGCTCTGCATCTGAGAGAGTCCTAGCTAGGTAAAAAGGCTACTTCAGTCCGCTGTGATAATTCCTGTGATGTGGTTAATCCAGGGGCTGCGGAGGTCCAAGGGAGGGGACTCTAGCGAGCCCCAGGGGTAGGTGAGCATCAGAGAACATTTCAACGATGAGATAGCAAATCTGCCTGAAAATATATGAGGGGGGTATCAGTTAGTAGGGTAAATGGGTGAAGATTGGTAGCATGGGGTAGAGAATGAGGCAAGAGTGGCTTCCAGGTAGAGAGAAGTGTGGAAGGGATTTTGTGGTCAGGAAGCTGCACATTGCCCTGAGCGGTTGGTACATGGGGTAGGACCTCATATTCTATCAGAGGAGGCCACCACATAGCACGAGGGTCTCACCGTCATGCCAAGGAGCAGACCCAAAGGTTTGTAAGCAAGAAAGCGACTTGATCCTTGCTTCTTTAAATGTCTCCAGTATCTATGCCATGCCTGCTCTGCTCAGTAATGTTATAAATGTGCATGCTGTGCCACAAGGTAGGAGCAATTACCCTCATTTTCTTGCTTCTCTAGGGCCCCTCGCCCAGAATCCCACAGCTGGCAGCCGCAGAGCCGGGTCCCTGACCGAGGTGTCGCTGAGCCTGGACTCCTCCTGTTGTGCAAGCCTGCCAACTCCCAAACCCAGAGCAGGTGACAGGACCCCCGTGAGTGTGGAGTCCGCATGTAAGTGGTGCCCTGCTTGCTGAAGACGGTGCTCAAGGGCTTCCTACACCAGGTCAGCAAAGACAACATTAAGCTAACCAGGTCAACAATGACAACATTAAGTAACACTGGGTTCAGGGCCACCCACGGCCAAAGACTGCGGGTAAGATCCTGTTAGGTCTAAATTGATCTGTTTTTAATGATCTGGTTTTATTTAGCTCCAGGCCCCAGCAAGTGTGTAGTTTAAGCAATGCTGAGATGAAAGTACCTATGGTCAAGGCCATGGGCTAACCACAGCAGTGGGCTTCATCTGAGAAGGGAGGCTTTGAAGTGTCCTAAAGAGTATTTCATGACAGACGAGAATGCTCTGGATACAGTGCTGAGTGAAAAAAGCAGGCTGAAAATTTGATATGCTGTATATTGGATAATATGTTTTATACTCTCTCTCTCTCTCTTTCTCTCTCTCTCACACACACACACACACACACGATGTATGACTAGAAGGAAAACTGCTGGAAAGGAATACGTCAAAACACAAACCGTGTACACAAACGGAATACCAGATTGAGAGATGACGTTAACTTCTCTATGTTTTCCGAATTCTCAATAGTAAACATGTATTACATTTTACACTTAAGAATTATTTTGGGGGCGCCTGGTTGGCCCAGTTGGTAGAGCACGTGACTCTGGAACCTGGGGTTGTGAGTTTGAACCCCACAGTGGGGGTAGATAGACTTTTAAAAAAATCATTTTCTTTAAGAAATAATGTCACAAGAGGAAAGGCACTGAGTGCCTTCAGTCAGTTTAACATCCAGCTCTTGATTTCAGCTCAGGTCATGATCTCTTGGTTCTTGGGATCGAGCCCCACAGTGGGCTCTGCACTGACAGTATCAGCATGGAGCCTACGTGGCATTCTCTTTCTCTATCTATTTCTGCCCTTCCCCTGCTCTCTCTCTCTTTAAATAAATAAATAAACATTAAAAAAAGTTTTCACAAGAAACTTATAAAAATACCTTTTTTATTGAGATATATACCAATAAAAGTGCATAAACCATAATGAAAAGCTGGTTACGTTCCTCAGATAGACACCTCCATGTAACCAGGATCCAGATCAAGGAAGAGAACATTACCAACGTTTCCAGAAGCTTCTCTCATGCCCCTCCAACCATTGCCACCTTTCAGTCATAAATTCTAACACGATAGAAGAGTTGTTTCTTTTTCAATTTTATGTAAATGGAGTGGAATGCATTTGGCTTATTTGGATCCACACTCTGCTTATGAGAATCCATCCATACTGCGGCGCGTAGTGACGGTTTTCCATTCTCTTTGCCACATCGTATTCGGCGTGTGAGTCTGCGGTCTGGAGATTGTTCCAAGTTGGAGCTGTCAGGAACAGTGCTGCTCTGAGCCCTCCTGTATACACTCTTGCTAAATGTACGTGTGCGTTTCTTTGGGTACATGCTTAGGAGTGGAGTTGCTGGGCTACATATATTTTTTATTTGAGCGAGAGGGAGAGAGGAGAGAGAACCTCAAGCAGACTCCATGCTCAGCACAGAGCCCCATGTGGCACTCGATTCCACAACCTTGGGATCATGACCCAAGCCTAAATCAAGAGTCAGACGCTACCCGACTGAGCCCCCAGGGACCCCGCTGACTATATGTGATGCACATACCTTCCTTCAGTGGGTGTTTCAGAGTCTGTCTGAGTGACCCCGCCTTGACCCTCTCACTAACTGTCCCTGTGGTTGGTTGTCCTCCCTGGCCCTTCGCCACTGTAGAGGCTTCAGATTGCATCCCCTCATGAATCATGAAGGTGTGCACGTTTTCAGATGTTTAACGGCTGGGTGGATACTCTCTCCTGATACGACTTTTCCAGCTTTTTAAACCAATCTTCCTCTTGCGTTATTTGCCTGAGTCTCATTGATTTATGGGAGCTGTTTGCATCTTGCAGATACGAGTCTTTGTGTAATAGATGCACCTGCAAACACCTTTCTCTGCTCTCTGGTCATGTTTTCAGTCTCTCAATGGTCTTTCTTTGTGAACTGAATTCAATAATTTTAGTGTGGCACAATTTATCATTTTTTTAATGATTAGTGTTTTGGCGGTTCTAGTTAAGATGTGTTTCTAAAATTTTTTTGATGTTTTATTTATTTTTGATACAGAGAGAGACAGAGCATGAGAGGGGGAGGGGCAGAGAGAGAAGGAGACACAGAACCGGAAGCAGCTCCAGGCTCTGAGCTAGCTGTCAGCACAGAGCCCGACGCGGAGCTCAAACCCACGAACGTGAGATCTGACCTGAGCCGAAGCCGGAGGCTTAACCGACTGAGCCACCCAGGCACCTCAAGATGAGTTTTTGTATGCAGAGTCCCCAAGTTATTCCCATATGCTTTATTCTAAAAAGTGTATTATTTTATGTCACATTTTGATGGGTATCCAACAGGAATTGATTTTTATAGATATGGGAACCACAGGTCAGGATTGTTCTGGTCACTTTTTGAGACCCTCAGACAAATTACTGAAAAATAATTTTAGAAATCTGTACCACCGCCTCTCTCCCCAAAGACAACGATTCTTTCTGAGGAAACCACAAGCAGCTGAGACGTGTCCTCCGTCAGGGAAGAGGGGGCCAGGGCCATCCTGGGCTATGTGGCAATGACATACGCTTTGCACACTTGTTCGAAGCATCTCCACAAGCTGAGTCTACTTACTCCCACTCTACAGATGAAATGAACCAGTTGGCTCACAGTCATACGTTTAAGAAATGCAAGAGGAAGCATTCAATGTCACGTCTTATCTGACCTAAACCCTCGCTTTATCACTGTTTCCTATGCAGAAAATAAGGGGGAAAGGCAGCAACCATTACCTGGGGTTTAAGTTTGCAGCTTAGTTCCACCAGACTGGGAGATCCAGTCCCACATGCTGTGCGCACCGTCAGATTTGTGTCTCCGCCCCTCTAGATCAATAGGCGGGCAACTGATTGGATTGACTATATTCAATTTGATTTATTTCCTAGATACCTTCAGGACCTGGATTGATTCTGTGGTGGCTCAGTTATTTCAGAGAGGACGACCAGTCCCTAGGATGGAATTATGTAGCCCACCCTGATAAATAAATTAACACTGCATTTGTCGCTAATGTAATTTGCATTTGAATGCACTTCTCAGAGACCTCTCTCTGGAAGACCAGAGGATCCCATAAGTTACTCAGCCCCTGGAACCCTTCAGCAACTTACTTGCAAGATCATTTATTTGAAAGTGACCCTGATGAAAAAGCATCACTCCCCTAATTGTTGTGAAAATCAGAGCTTTATCTTGTGTTTTCCCAAACCCTCTTTCCACAAATGCAGTCATTTAAGAGGAAGGAAGGCCAAGGTTGTTCTGCATTTGCATGAGGCAGTCCTGTTATCTGGACACAGTATGTCAATATGAGTGGTTCTTTGAACCCCAGACTAGGAAGGACATTTCTTCTCCTTCTCCCCCTCCTCCCTCCTCCCCCTTCCCTCCTCCTCCCTTTCCCTCCCCCTCTTTCCCCTTCCCTTCCTCTTCTTCCCCTTCTTCCCTCTCTTCCCCTTCTTCCCTCTCTTCCCCTTCCCTTTACTCCTCCTCCTCTTCCATCTCCTCCCTGTCCTCTCCTCCTTCCCCTCCCCCTCCTTCCCCTTCCCTCCCCTCCTCTTCAATGCAACATGTCACATCTATCTGCTGGGATGCACTTTCTTTTCTCATGATGTTAATATTCTAAACAAACAGACATATTACATCAATCTAATCAATACACTTTGAAATTCATGACCATCAAAGTTATGGGAATATATTTTGTGCATCTTCAATGTTCAGCTAAAAATCAATAAAAATCCTCTATCTAATATTTCAACTGCTGCTCACTTGAGACACAGTTAAAAATAAATCTCTCCAACGAAAAAATTAGACTGTCTTATGCAATTACTAATTATTGATATTTACTTCTTATGATATTATACCTGGTGGGCAATTTTTGGTAATTAAATGTCTAGTAGATCAGCCTCCAAGGAGAAGAAATGTGAAATTGTTAGCCCGAGACACGTCAGAACTGCTGGTGACTGTTTCCATGAATATTAACATGTTCAGAGACGCCCACTAGGTCGATCTTATTGGTTACTATTTCTAAACGTGGGCTTAGTTTTAAAATGTGTATCTAGAATCACAGATAACTAAGGTCAAGTTGAAGATAAAATACCATAATAGCCTAAAACTTTGTCGGATTTAAAGAAAAAGCAAGAGACATACAGATGCTGAGCTATTTGAAGACTAACATCCCAACATCCTCAATGAAACAGGATCTGAAGGAAAAGTTGAGATTTGACAAACTATCTGTTGGGAATGAGACAGTCAGTCGTAAGCTTTGAGAGCCCGTAATTGGATGTTGGTTTCTTTGAGGCTCTCCCCGCCCCCCACACGGGGTAGGAATTTGATGTAGACGTTTCTCCATGTTGTGTACACAAGGACACGAAGCTCGGAGAGGTCAGACCATGAGAGCAGGAGTCCCCCGCTCAGGCCGGGCTGCTACGTGAGCCCAATCTAAGCATCCCTGGGAGGCCTCCTTGTCCAGCAGCCTGAGATTCAAGTGCACTTCCACGTCACTTACCATCTCCCACCTGAGATGCTTAAATGCAGGACGGCTGGAAGACCAAACATCAGTAAGGATGCAGCTTATCTTGCATGTGATGGGCCCTGGATAGGCTCCTGACTCAGTTTTGCTGTGCACATAACTATGTATACATGAGGTGTTTTCTATCCGTAGAAAATTATTCTTAGAGTGGGTATTTTTCCTCTTAAAATATTTTAACAAAGCCTTCTTAAATACAAAAACTCAAAAAACATACTTTTAAATTTTACAGACCAAAATTCAATAAAATCAAATTTCAGCTTTTCAAACCCGTATCCTGAGAACCAATCTCCACACAATAAATAGTTTCTTCCTGTGACTTGAGTAATGAAGCTAATCTTTGGGGTCTTCCACTAATTTCATCATTTTGTTTGTTTTTACACTCTTCTCTCTTCTGGGTACCTAACCCTGGGCATTTTTATAGAACTATTTTAGATTCTTTTAATTAATTAATTTTAATGTTTATTTACTTTTGAGAGAGAGAGTGAGAGACAGAATGTGAGTGGGGGAGGGACAGAAAGAGCGGGAGACACAGAATCCGAAGCAGGCTCCAGGCTCTGAGCTGTCAGCGCAGATCCTGAAGCAGGGCCCAAACCCATGAACTGTGCAATCGTGACCTGAACCGAAGTCGGATGCTTAATCGTCTGAGCCACCGGGGTGCTCCGTGAGAACAATTTTAGATTCTACACCAGGCATAGATTTAATTCCTGGCCCACATTTCGGGAGTCCACAAACCAGACTAAAGTAGATGCCTGGCTGTCCGTGGCCACCTGTGGCTTGGGGAGCCTTCAGCGTGTCTGGTTGGGACAGGCAAAATCTCAGCCTCTGCTCGGCTGGATGGATGCTCAAGAGGGGACACCCCAGACCGGAGGGGACACCCCAGACCGGAGAGGCGGGCTCGCAGCCACATGCACAGGAGACCACGGGTCACCACGTGGGCGGACGTGGAAGAGCCTCAAGGGAAGAACAGGAGGAGAACTGTCCTCAGGACCCAGGCACGGCTGGGCAGCTTTGGGGCACGAAGCGTGGACTGGGCTCACCTCCTCCAGAGCCGAGAGAGGCCGCCCTGCCACGGGGCCGAGGGCTGGTGGGACCCACGTGGCTCCAGGCTCCAGTGATCGGTTCTCCTGGCGTCGCTCAGCGTCACCCGGGCTCACCTGAGGATGAGCTCAGTCGTGACTCCCGGACAGCGGGGCCGGGACACGGCCTTCCCGCACCCGCGGGCTTGAGTCCGTGTCCCGCCCGGGCACACAAAGCCCTAAGCGCCCCCACGCTGATCCTGGTCACACCTTCACATGCCAACAGCATAGCTCTTTGAAACAAGGGCGAGCCCTGAACAACTCCCTGGGAGGGGTCGTTCAGGAAACTCACGTACCCTGGAAGCTTAAAAATCGCACCTTGAAGTAACACTGACAGAAACATCTAGGTTCTTGCCTTTGAAAATTCTACAACGTTTCTCACGAGGCAGTGAACATCGCTGGGACTCTGGCCGTAGCTTTATCTCAGCCTGTCTCAAATCTCTGTCATCTCTATCCAAAGGCAAGTAATGGCACCAGGATGTAAGCAGAGGGAGCAATGGTCGTCATTATTGGGTACCAGTCAGAACGCACCCGAGTCCCCATGGGCACAGAGCACAAGTCGCTCAAAGCCAGGTGCGCTTCCCAGTGTTCCCTAGAGCAGGAATATCGGAAGAGGGCTCCAAGTGCTCTTCGCCGAGGTATTTAACGAAGGTCTGAGAGCAAATTAAGACCCTCGAGAATTAATACCCCAAATTCACCCAGACTTGTGTCTTGGATCCAGTAACAGCCAAGAGCCACTGCTTGGAATGACACAGGTGTCACATGAGAGACGGGGCCCACCCTAGGGAGCCAGGGGATCGCCGTCTTTTATGGCTGTGAACCCTGGTGTGGAACGAGGAGAAGTGATTTCCTACAGCGCGAAATTCGCCAAGATTTAAAAATACGTGCCTTCGCGATAACATTGCCCTTCATCTCTCCGTCACCAAAGCCCAGGAAACGGGTGTTGCCTGCGGGGTTGTTTGAACCCGGCGTTTCTTCATTCTGGGGTTGGGAAAGGGATTTTAAGATAGAAAACACCCAAAGAAAATATTGTTTTCCTTGATAAGCCATCTCAGACTCAACATAATTTACTCTTTGCAGTTACATCATTAAAAAAAAACCCAGCAACATGTGGGCTGCTTTTGCATCCGGCCCGTGTCTGAATGTGCGTGTGCTAACCCGAGCCTCTTGCAGAGGTCTGCACACACGTGTACACACGCGCGCGCACACACACGCACGCACAGCAGGAGCTGCTGCGGAGCGCGGTCCCGGAGCTAATGATCCGCAGACACTGCAGTCGCCTTCCGGTGTCGCTGCCTCGCACGGGGACGTCGTGGGGCGCCCGCCAGCGCGGACTGTCTGGCCCGGGGAGACCTTGCTGTCTGCGACAGTACCGTTCCGTCCAGACAGGGAGAGGCCGGATGTTTCGGTTTTCTTGTCCAGGCCGAAGGCACCCGGGCAGCTCTGTGAGGAGGCTGCCTTTCAACGTGTTTGCAGTCTACACTCGCTGACCCTGCAGATGCCGCAAGATCAGGGTCAGGGTCAGGGCGGCGCGTCTGCCCCGAGGCGTGGAGCGGTCCACGCTCTCCGTCTGGAGCCCGCTGCAGACCCGCTCTCCCGGGGGCAGCCGTGGTCTGTGACAAAGCAGTTTGCTTGCAGACCACGAGCAGAGTCCTTGTTGGGAAGCGGGGGGCCGAGCGGCCCGGCCCGGCCCGGCCCTGCCCGGCTCCCCATCAGGCCTCGCCAGAGACGCGCTGGCTTTGACCTCAAAAGTCAAAACCCTGGACGAGCCCAGTGATTCCGAGAAACATCCAACATCAAATAGAAATATTATAATCCACGGGAAGCTTATAACACTGCAGGTGTTACCCCGGGGTTCAAAGCGGCCTCTCCGATTTAATGAAGGGAATTAGCTCAGTGAAAGTTAATGTGCTGCCCGCTCCCCAGATCCTGCCGCATTCTTTCTGTTCTGTGCTGGTCCCCTTGCTCTAATGAAACCTTCAAAGAACTCAAATGTCCTCTGGCTAACAGATTTTCCAGATCCGACACCGAGGGACAAATAACTTGCATTTTTTGATTGTACCTAGTGAAAGAAGTTTCATTTCGTTTCTCATTGTTCTTGGACAAAAATCCAGAATTCCGTGGCTCAGGCGTTTTAAAGCGTCGCTCGGGAAGGAAGCCTGTTCGCTTTGAACTAATCATAAATTCCCATTTCAAAGAACTAACTAATATTCCCAAAAAGGTACTTTTCGAAGAGATGTTTTGCATAAGACGTCTTATGACAGCTCGTAGTGAACTAAAAATAAACCCCACTACTGTACGTAGAGCTCATTTACTTCCTCAGAAGATAAATTTTAAAGAGATATCTTTTTTTTAAGAAAAAAGAGCTAACTATACTCCTCTATGTGAGCAGAGTATAAAATTATCTACATTTGCAAAATTAACTTGGAAAATCCAGACCGGCTTCGCTAGGGGTTCCTGGGGATGCGTGTTCATCTCCTTCTACCCGCCTGCCCCCGTCACAGGACGCGCGCCCACCGCTGGCCCCCCTCGTCGTCTTAGCTTTCCCCTCCACCGGGACACATGATTGCCCTACGTGTGAGCGAGGATTCCACATTTATTAAACGTTTGAGCCTTGCAGACACTAAAGGGAAGGCATGTGATCTGTCGGCTTCCATCTGACTGATGATAACGGTAATACAGCGAGGTAGAGCCCAGTACTCAAAACACACACGTTAGGAATATTGGGAAAGCATTTAACTCTTTGTTCAAGCCCTAAACTTACACATGCCTGTTTTTTTTTTATGAAATCTGAATGATAAGCATATTAAATAGTATAATTCTTATCTTGAATAGTACCTTGCACTTTACTGGCATTAAAGTGTGTGTGAGTGTGTGTCTGTGTGTGAGGAGGGAGGAAGAGAAAGAGAGAGAAAGAGAAAGGGAAATAGAAGGAGGGAAAGAGGAAGGGATGGACGCAGGGAGAGAAGGAAGGAGGGGAGGAAAGAAGGAAGGAGGGGAGGAGGAAAGACAGGAGGGAGGGAAGGAAGGAGGGAGGAGAGAAGGGGAAAAGGAAGAATATTTAATAACGACCGTTGGCCAGGACACTCAGTGCTTCTGAGTGGTGAATCCTTGGGCGGCTTGCTACAATTCCTGTCTAATAAAATGAAAACTCAAGGATCCACAGAGAAGTCTCCTACAGAAACTGCCTTTTATTTTGGCACCTGTGATGGTATCGCAAAGAAAATACCAATTTAACTGACAGTTTTTAAAAGAAAGTGCGTATCATAATACTTTAAAATTTCCAAATATTGGCTCATGCTTGGCTGACTAGAACGTGTGTTCGACCTAGTTTTGCATCCTGGGAAACTGAGGCAAATGGTGAGCTTGAATTATTTGCCCAAAAGCAAGAAAATTAAACAAAAATCACCTTTCCAGAACTCCAGGGCCAGAAGGCATCTGACCTGATAATCACGCCTTACGATCATAATCTTCATAGTTTATCCTGAGATCTCTCTTCTTGCTCCTGTTTCAATAAGAAAGTTCGCAGGAAATTGCTGCATATCTGCAGCATAAGGAAGACAGATGTTCCAGGAGAAGGAGCGATTTTATTTGATAAGGTGTCTTCTAGCAGGTGCGTGTGAGGTCCTGTAAGTTGTCAAAGAGCAGCAGCACTGGGGAAAAGGTGAAGTAAAACAGAATTTGGAAAAGGCAGTCTGTGAAGGGCTGACGAGAGGTGATGCCCGGTGCCGCTGAAGACCGACACTTAAGACAGAAAAGAACGTTGGGGACCGGCGGACAGGGTGGGCTCCAAGCTGCCGGGTCTTCCCCGGACGTGCTGCCGTTCACGCAGTGTTCTGTCACCTCTTGGACTCTGATCACTTTGACAAAGGGTGCATTTTTGTCCTGACTACAAAAGTAAGTACTATTCCTTCTGAAAATTTTGGAAAACAGTAAAAGTAGGAAAAAAGAAGGACTTTCCCACCGCGTTACTACCCAGCAGAAACAATATTAATTTGTCATAATTTCCTCTCAGTTTTTCTATGCAAAGGAAAACGGAAGAGCCTTTTGAAAAACATGACTATGAATGTGTTAGGAGATGTTTCGTTTTTATTCAGGAGACCGTCTGCCTGCAGTTTCCCAAATACACAACTGCTCCGGAGAAATGGAGAGTTTGGGCCAGAAACGCCCAGAGAAGATTTGGCTTCTTTGGTTCACGCGGGTTCTCCCCGTGTGACACGGCCGAGGAAGACTTCTTTTCATCTCAGGCTCAGCAGGGTCAGTGATTCACACTTCTAGGTTCAGGGGACATTTTCGCATCCTTCCTCCTTGAGGAAGAGTTTTCTAACTTCCACTGTCTCCTCCTTTAATGTGTCAGGGGCCAGGCTTGGTAACCCAGAGTCCGGGTTTGTGCCACATGAGGCTCCAGATCATCAGGAAGGAGCAGGTGGGAGCTGTCTTTTCTGGTGCGAGTCGGGAGCACGGAAAATCCAAAGGTTAAGAAATGAGTGGAGGCTTGAGCAGGACACCTCCCCCCGCCTCGCCCCACCCGCTCGGTGCTGGCCTGCTGGGGACGGAGACATGGGGCCAGGGCACAGCCCAGGCTCGGAGCACTCACCCGCCAGTCTCTGGCCGTCGGGGCATCCCTCACCGCAGACCCTGCTCCCATCAGCTTCCTGGAGTCACCTCCGCAGGCGCAGGACACCACGCCTTCCTCTTGGCCCATCGGTCTAGCGACCGCAAAGGCTCTCTGCAGTGACTAGCCCCTAGAATGGCTTTCCGCCCTTGGGCTGTGTCCCAAACCAACATGTTTCATGCCCCATGTTTGAAATACTCTATTTTTATTTATTTATTTGTATGTTTTACTGTTTATTTATTTGTGTGTGTGTGTGTGTGTGTGTGTGTGTGTGTGTGTGTGTGTGAGAGAGAGAGAGAGAGAGAGAGAGAGAGAGAGCGCGAGTGCGAGCACAGGAGTAGGGGAGCGGCAGAGAGAGAGGCACAGAATCCGAAGCAGCTCCAGGCTCTGAGCTGTCAGCACAGAGCCCAACGCGGGGCCACAACCCATGAACTATGAGATGCTGACCTGAGCTCACCTCAGAGGCTTACCTGACTCAGCCACTCAGGCACCCCTGATAGAACTAATCTATTAAACACAGTTTAATTTAATGAAACTGAGTAAGCCCTTTTGTTTCTTGGAAGAGATCTTGACCTGCACAGAATAGACACTTGGGTCCCAGTTTTCCCCACCAAATGTGTACTCTTTGGAGAAGCCAGTGTACTTGGAAAATGGGGGCATCAAAGATAGACAGATCCTGCCTGCCTTCTTGAAGCAACTTCTTGGAAGAGACCTGGATGCAGAGAACCCGTGGTCACAGCATCTAGACAAGAAGTCCAAGGACTGGCCTCACAGCACCGTAACAATTAGCTTTCACTCCCACGCTTTCCTGGATCCCTTATCCCTCATGCAGTGAGGTGTGGCTGCCGCTGTTTGTCAGTCAGTCCGTCTCTCCGTCTCTCCCTGTCTCTGGGACTGTCTCTGTCTGTCATCTTTCTATCCTATTTGTGTGCCCATGCAAAACGGGTAAGGACGTTGTATATTGTAACCTGTCTTGGTATCACGTCACTTTTCCATGTATAGCGGCGGTGAAGTGACTCAGTTTCCCAGACAGCATAGTCAACAGCAGCAATACACTTTGCTTAGAAGCCATTTGTACGAGGTTTTTGGTGCGTGTGTGTGGGCTTTACGTCAGTCTTTAGAACATTTGGAGAAGACCTACAAGCTGTGCAAACCCCAAAGAGTCACCATGAGGTCTGTGCAGTTTCTTTGCCTCTCTTCCAGGAGTGTTCTATTTTTCAAAGTAACACGATACATCTGATCACATCATCTTCATGGTAGATCTGGATAATACTGAAATATACCTGAACTCTCTCCATGGAGTGTTATCCTTGGATACATATTCTTCTGGGGCTCTTGGCAAGGTTTGGGATTTCCCTGTGTATAAAACCTCCACCAAGGACCATGTCATCAGGAAATATTTAAGCAAGATTTTTGTTGTTTCTACGGCATCTCAACACAAATATATTGCATATATGTGTAAATTAAAAATGAAAATGTTATAAAAATTTTTACAAGATACTTTTTTTTTTGCCTGCAACTCCGATTATTTCTTTAGAATTGTTATCCAGCAATACAACATGGGAAATCGTGAAAGGTGTTTTGAAGTATATCAATAAATGACAGTACATGACTTTCAAAAGGATTTGGAAGGATTATAGAGTCCTATAATGCTACACATCCTCTTCCACTTTAATTTTTTGTGTCTTTTTAACTTTTCGTTTAGAAAAGAAATGTTGACTTTAAAAGTTACAAAAATACTACAAAGAATTCCGGTGTATCCTCCACCCCAATTCTGCCCAGGATAACATCTTGACTAGCCACAGCACAGATATAAATATTGGGAAAGAAGATAACACGAGTGCAGTACTGTTATCTGACTTGTATATTTCATCCAAATTTCACCAACAGCCCCACTCACGTCCGTTTTCTGGTCCAGGATATTCCTCCGGATCACGTGTTGGTTGCCCTTGCTGCTATGTCTTGTTAATTTCCTGGCTCTAACCTCAGTCTGTCTTTTAAGACCTTGACACTTTGGGGGCGCCTGAGTGGCTCAGTAGGTTAAGCATCCGACTTCGGCTCAGGTCATGATCTCACGGTTCGTGGGTTCGAGGCTCGCATCAGGCTCTGTGCTGTCACCTCAGAGCCTGGAGGCTGCTTCCGATTCTGTGTCTCCCTCTCTCTCTGCTCTTCTCCCACTCATGCTGTGTCTCTCAAAAATAAATTAATGTTAAAAAATAAATAAATAAAGACCTTGACACTGGAGGGTGACTGGCCAGTTACGTCACATAACGTCCTCCCGTTTGGTTTGTCTGAAACTTCTCATAACTAAATTCCAGGGCTGTGTTCTCGGCACAGGAGATGTCGGGCTCCTGGTGTTACACCCCTGGAAACAGGAGGCGGTGTGCCCCGACTGCTGCTGTGTGCTGGATCATGCGTCCATGTGGCCTCTGCCTGGTTTCTCCACTGATGGAAAAATCTGTCTTCACAGTAGAATCCCAATTAATATGTGTTGAAGGAAAGATAGAAATAGAAAATCGCCGTTTGGTAGACACCATAGGTGGTGGTGCCTGCCCGCTTCCTGCACCGATGGAGAAACCTGACCTTCAGGAGCGTTCCAGTGAGGAAGTCTAGAAAGAATGGTGAACATAGAAAACCCCCATTTGGCAAACACCTCCGTAACATCATTCCAGCAAAATCATCACTGGATGCTAAGAGTGGTACCCAAAACACGAGGAGAAACAAGGCTTTCACGTCATCTCAAATTATCTCTCTAAGTGATACTCATTAATTACAAAAGGGAAAACAGTAACTTTATGAGAGGAAAACATAGCAAACCACAACATATTTTGTAAGCTTTCTCAAGAAAAAAACGTCATTCGTAGGATCTTAAAAAGTTGTTTAATGTGAAAGGAAAGATGCTATGGGGCAACACAGGCTGGGTGTGTGCTTTTTCTTCCGTAAAATGCCCGCTCACGTTCTTTGCAAACTTGTCTCCTGGTTGTATTATTGTCTCATCTATTGATTTGTGCCCTGTTTTCATGCGTGAAGGACATTAGTCTATCGTCCGCTGTATTTGCTTCGGTTCTTCCTAGGTTGTTGTTTGCCTGTTCATATTATTTATGCTGATTTGTGAGATACGGGTCATGGGCCGACAGTATCGACGGTCCCCTTGCTCACGCTTCCGTCACTTTGTGACTCTAAAATTCGTCACCAGCTTGAGAACAGGAAAATAATCTCCAGCACCGTCTACTGTAGGAAATGATAGGCTCTGATTCATTTTTTTCTCAAAGAATAATACATTGATGTATAAAATGTAATCTGGAATCCTGCTTTTCTTAACTTCGTGTTGCTTTTATTATTATTTACTGGTCTTGCAATAAGGAAATATGTCTCTAATTCATCTATTTCACCCATCGATCCATTCGCCAAGACCAAAGTGATTTGTTTATCAAGGCTTTAGGTCTGTTTAAAAATGTCCATCATTACTCTTCTTCCTCGAAATTTTACACTTCAATTTTTTATGGGTGATATTCTGGATAATCTCCAGAATGAATATGCCTGTAACTCCCACCTCCAAAAATTTCCCACGGGGATTTTGATTGGACTTGTATTACACCTACAATATAAGATAACTTTGAGAGGGGAAAAAAAACCATTTTATTCAGTTTCCCGAATAAATTTTTAGCTGTTATTTATTTAAATATTTTATGTACCTTTGGGGAAAATGGTAGTTTAATGATGTTAAAATTTTTAGCAACAGTTAGTAAAATAGAAGCATATACGAATTGATATTTATGCCAAGGAGTAAAACTATGTTCTCTTTTGTGCATTAACTAATTGAATTAAACTACACATATTTTTATATTTTCACCCTGTGATATGCTTAGCATAACTTTCTCTAAAAGTTCCAGAATATTCATGGATTGTTTAGAAATTGTTTCTGTAATATTTTGGATGCTGTCATCACCATTTAAATGATGATCCAGTCTCTGTCATGACTGACATAGGCTATTGGCTCAGAGTCTTCCAAAGATAACCCTATTTCTAAAACAAATTATTTATTTATTTTTGAGAAGAGAGAGACAGATAGAGAGAGTCAGAGAGAGACAGAGACAGACAGACAGACAGAGTGCAAGCATGGAAGGGGCAGAGAGACAAAGAGGAGACACAGAATCTGAAGCAGGTTCCAAGCTCCAAGCTGTCAGCACAGAGCCTGATGAGGGCCTCAAACCCACAAAATGTGAGATCACAACCTGAACCAAAGTCAGATGCCTAACTGACTGAGCCACCCAGGCGCCCCAAAGATGGGAACCCTATTGAATGGAGGTACTTGTGGTCTGATCAAGTAGACAATTTATATCTTTGCCCACATTTCCAAACTGCTACTAAATAAACTCTTTTGCACAAACAGCAATTGCATTCCAAATCGTTTCTGTAGCTCCATTGTTTCCTTATAGTTTCTCTGTTATCAAAGTTGCAAACATCATTTATTGGCATATTCTATGCATTGTTGACTTAACATTATTCATTAGGTCACTTTCGATTCAAGGAGATTTTCAGGAAGAGGGTGGCAGTCTTTCTGACTGTAGTCATGTTCATATTTTCAAGCAAAGAGAATAAGGAATGTTTCAGAATGAATTCAGATTTCAAAAGGAATTATTTTCTAATGTTTACTTATTTCCACATTCAATTGCTGTTAAAGTGAATGTACCAAGTTTGATGTAATTTTCAACCTGTTTTAGCAACTCCAGCACTACTAAGCTACAATTGATACCCAAGAGTCTTTCAACTTTCCTTAGTTGAATCCTTGTTTTCTTCAGATAAATTATTTAGCGTCTCTGGTTTTATTTGGTGCACAGTACAGACACAAGACTACCTGTGTGGGTGATATGGTGCTTATATAATTTGTATCTTTTATAACACATTTGAATGTAGTTATCTTATCATGGCTTCAGTGTTGCAAATTTAAATGTGTATACATGTTTCTAAATTTTGGCTGCAACTTCAGATTTTCTCCGTAGATTAATCTCGATTGCATCTGTACAGAATCCAGTAAAACGTTATCATTAATTTTTCTCTTTAAAATATTTTCCCAGGGCGCCTGGGTGGCTCAGTCGGTTGAGCATCGGACTTCGGCTCAGGTCATGATCTCACACTCGTGGGTTTGAGCCCCGCTTCAGGCTCTGTGCTGACAGCTAGCTCAGAGCCTGGAGCCTGCTTCAGTTTCTGTATCTCCCTCTCTCTTTGACTCTCCCTTATTCCCATTGTCTCTCTCTGTCTCTCAAAAATAAAGAACATTAAAAAAATTTTTTTTTAATATTTTCCCATGTGCCAAAAAAAAAAAGGGAGGGACACCTGGACAGCTCAGTCAGTTGAGCGTCCAACTCTTGATTTCGGCTCAGGTCATGATCCCAGGGTCCTGGGACTGAGCCCCTTGTGGGGCTCTGTTCTGAGTATAGAACCTTTTTGGGATTCTCTCTCTCCTTCCCTCTCTGCCTCTCCCCTGCTCTCTCTCTCTCTCAAAGATTAAAAATATATATTATTTCCCATATACCAAGAGTGAGGTTTGATTTTTTTTTCAGTGACATTTCTTGGAGCTGCTGGGAAACAAACATGACAAAGTTCAAAAATTATGATTTTCACTTGAAATTATTAAAACCATTTGCTTGAAGTCTTTTTCATCAATAATAATTGAAATTTTACTACCTCAATGTTTATGTTTTTCCAAACAGGTGCTGTCTTACTTGAACAGAAACAAGTGCCGTGGTGACAATCCTCATAATTCTTATTTGCGGTGAAACATGCTTATGGGTATTAATTTTTTAAAGGTCTAGTTAACATTTATCATCTGAAATACTCAATAATTTCTAATAATTAAATAATGCTAAAAATCCTGACGATTCATTCTAAATATTTTCATCTCCTTTATCGATGCTTTTTTTATATGTGTTTTTAGGAGTTTTTATTATGCCAATACTTGATAGTATCAAAATGACCCATGATGTTCTCTTAACATTCTTGACTTAAATGTCTTGTTCTGCTGAGAGCTTTTCACTGGTGAATTAGGTGAAGGGGCGCTGCTGAGAGAGAGGCGGGACTCTGATCTCCGGCTCCGTCCCCGGTCCACGCAGGGACCGGTGACCTTTAGATCAGCGGACACTTTGTGCAAGTTTAGAAATATCGCAGCCTCCCACCCTGTGTATGTGTGGTATTTGGGTTTCTTCCTGTTGAACAAATCCCCCCACAGACACACAAAACCCATCAATAATTCATTAATTATTGACCCATGAAAGGACCCTTCATAAGAACCTCAGGATTCTGAACTTGGCTCTGCTTCGTCCGACACCCATTTTCTGTAGGAGGTTTAGTGAGATATAATTCACGTATTCTGAACTCCACTGAAGCGTACGGTTTGTGGTTCTCAGGATGGTCACCGGCTGTGTGAGCCTCCCAGCTGCCGGATTCTCCTCACCACAAGCCCACCTGGCTACTCTTGCCTATGGATGCCCCGACTCGGGACACTTCATATGGGATCAGATGCCATGTGGTCTCTCGTGACGGGCGCCTTTCACTCAGCACGACGTCTTCATCTGGTGGTGATGCGTGTGTTGCACCGCATTCCCTTGGCGGACCTCACGTCCTCCTGGGTTTGTATAAGCGTTGCAGGGGGGAGGTGGTGCCAGAGGGACCCTTAGCGCTGACTGGTCTCCGCGCTGACCTCTACGTCGTCTCTGATCACTGTGGCAATAATCACCCAGATCGTCAGAAGCCTAAAAACACAGTTTGCCTTTTTGCACAGCTGTAAGGTAAGTAGTGTCAACGCCCACAGAGTGGTTGTTATGTGCCAAGTCCCGGGCCGTATGCACACGTCTCATGTGAAGGAACTTTAACAGCATCCCTGTGAGGCGGGAGCTGTTACTGTCTTTCTCCCACAGCTGAGGAAAAGGAGACTTCTCGATATTAAGTACCTTGTCCTAAGTCAGCTAGTAAGTAGTGGACTGAATTCCAAACCTCCATATCGCCGGGGGATGGGGGGAGGGCGGGAGAAAGAGCAGAAGGAAAGATCTAGACCCGCTGTTGACTGTGCTCATCCTCAGCCTTTTCAGGGTTCCTGTGTGACAGGGACCGGCCACTCCTCCACCTCCTTGGACACAAATACCTCTTCTAGAACAATTGTTGTTGGCGTTTTTCTGGTTTTTTCCCCCAGTTCCTCACAGGCCCGAACAGGACCCTCTTCTCAGTGCAGGTAAATGCAGGACAATGTTGACCCACTGCACAGGTGGAGCCTCCGGTGTGTCACGTGGACCTGGGCGCCACCCCCGATGACATGCTCAGGCATTTAAAACGATGTTCTGGAATTTATGGGTCGGTGCTTCAAAATAATGGCCCCCAAATGCCTCGAAATACGCATGCCCCAAACAGAATCTCCCTCTGTATTTATTGTGGGGCAATAAACGTGTGCAGCAAAGGGGTTTGCTGGTGAGGAGTCTTATTAAGCACAGGAGCCGAGCAAGCAGCCGGGACACAGCACTGGCCACGTGACGTGCAGCTGTAATTCTGTCCACGTAGACACGCCGGGGGCCACAGGCTCGAGGGGGCGGTAAACGGGCCTGATTGTTTATAGACTGTGCACCGGACGCTTGTGTTACAACTTCTCAGAAGCAAAGCGGCATATGGAATTTGGTAGCTTTTCTCGGGAAAAGTGAATGTGAGTCGTGAAACGTGGCCACGGAAGGGGTCCAGGCTGCTGGGTGCCAAGAACACGGCGGGGAAGTTCTCTTTGAGGGAAATACACAAACAACACAAAATCGTGAGCATTAGAAAGGATTAGCTCTGACATGGGGTAGGGGATTTTTTGTCTTTGTCATTGTTCAAGGGTGAACAGAAGTGACATTGTAAACTGCCCCGCTTCATAATGGAGTGCGGCCACCTTGTATAATGAGGTTCATTACAAGTGACATGCATGATTCCAACTCCGCTCGGTGGTGAGCCTGTCTTTTGTTGCGGAGACAGACCGCTTTAATGGGCCCGAGCAGCCGCACCACACTTGAAACACACTTAAAACTATTTCGCGAGAGCGTTTTTTTCATCTTTCCTTTCTCAGCCGGTCAGACTACACGTTAGACAAAAATACCCATCTGGCTGTGGTGTCTTTGTGTAATAAAACGTGTTTCATCCGGCATACGCCAGTGATGAAAGTGCGCATGTAAACATCGCCTGGTGAGTTAATTTCATGTGCTGCTAACCAAAATATGCAAGCAACCTCAGGAAATTGTTTGATTAGTGTGCATTTTCAGGGGCTGAATATTTATGTCTGCCAACCTACTGGGCCTCTCCCACCTTCCGGAGAAATCCGCTGGGGTGAGCTCTGCTGCGAAAACAAAGACGTGCAGGTAAAATACACATGTGGCCCCTTAACAACGGGTCTCAAGACCCCGTTAAATAAAACAGGACAACGATGGGTGATCACAGGGCGGAAACGCACCTGCACCCCATCCGGCCCATCCACACACGGGTCTGCCGCGCAGCCCAGCCGGTCATGGAGAAGCGCATTCCTGGGGACCCGGCGTCTGGAATACGGCATCTAGGAGCCCTACCTCCTGTCCCAGACTGTCTTACCTGCCTCCTGGGTTGTCTCCTTTGCTGTTTGGTTGGACGCAGCCAAGAGCAGGCTCTGCAGGCTTCAGAAGTACATTTGGAGAGCGCTGTCCTGGGAGAGGCATACCTGCCCTGGAGCGTCCTAAAGTTCCCAGTGCGTTCCCCACGTGCCTGCCTAAACCTCAGCACCACACAGAGACTTCTGCCGTCTGTGTGATTCTTTCCGGAGCTCTTTCTCGATTGTTCGGAAATCTGGAGAATTTCAGTAGCCACAAAGCCTATCAACAGTCTCAGATACACGCCCCATCCTCCCCACAGTGACACTAGGTGTCTGCACAAACCCTTAATGTGAGTGTGCTACGTCACACACAGGCCCCACCCGTGAGTAGGAGCAGGCGTTCCACGGAGAAATCACACACTCCTTGGGGTGAGGCCTCTGTTGACCCACACTGAGTGTTTTCATGCTAAGCCCAGAAAAGAGTTCTCTCTTGAGTTTCTCCCTTCTTGTCACATGGGCGGTGTTGTTGCAGAGAAGTCAGCCATTTCCCGAGCACGTCCTCCATGGATGGATATCAGAGTTTGAGAGAAGACGCCGGAGAGTCACAGAGCAGGGGCAGGACGGCAGGGTCCTGGGCAGTGCACACCGATGTTGGCAGATGAGGGTAAAACCACAGGAGTGGAGGGCCTCTATAATTAGAATCCTATAAATTAGGCATGAAAGAGACCGATGAGTTCATCTCCATCATCCCTAAAGGGACCAGCTTGAGACTGGTCCCTGCAAAGCCGTCTCTATCTTTCGTTTATATCATTTTTAACAGGCTGAGAGGATGACGTGCTTTCATTAACTGCGCGGACAGGAGCTTTAAGATGATTAAATAACAGAGACTCTTTGATCTTAGCTGTGTGAACACTGAAATTTTAATATGGAGTTGACGCTTGCCGGGCATATATGAAAAACAGGGTGTGGTGGATGCCTGTACTTTCAAGTACACTCGAACTGCCCCCCCCACCCGGTCATTTCACACTCCCACACTCTTGGGGGACGCGCGCTCTGTTCTCAAGGATCGGGAAATCAATAGACCCAGGAAATAAACTCTTATCTGTGAGAAGGCGAAAACAGGCGCAGATGGGCGATGGCTTCCTTCAATGACTGATCCCGGGATTCTTGATAAAGAACAGAAGAGGAGGCAGGGGAAGGGGGCTTCCCGAAGACAGCAGCACGTGCCCCATCAAGTGTCAAAGGCAACTTTGGTTCTTGTTCAGCTGCCCAAACGTCACCCGTGGAGGGAACAAGCACGTCCTTCCATAACCAGAGCTGGAGGGGACAGGGTAGGAAATTCGGGCTGAAACCCCAAACCATGCTGTGAACCAGGTGGGTGGTGACCCCTTCCCCAGGGAACAGCCCGCGAGGGCAGGAGGGTCTTCCAGATGGGGACAGACGCCTGAGCTTGTACCCAGTGGCTGAGAGACAGCTGGCAAGTTACCGAATCTCTGCAAAGCCACGCTCTTCATTGCAAATGTCCTTTGTTCTTCCTTCAGACAAGTGCCCGTGAAGCGCTGTTGTGGGCCCGGCCCTCTGGGGGGCCCCGCTCCCAGGGCCTCCACGCCTTGCCCAGGCTGTGGATGGAGGGGCTCCCACCGCACCGCTGTTGGGGGGCTCATTGTCCTACCCGTGACAAGTGTCCAGACTGTATGCGCCTAACCCCTGGCCTTATAATATCATCAGCGATGGATGAGGCATTAGGGAAATTTTGTAGGATTTCTCGATGCTCCTCTTTGAGGTCAAGATGGAGGACTATGAACCGTAGGATAACATATTTGGGAGACTTCTGTGTCTTTCCTCTTTCACTTACTGAAAGCATCACACTCAGGGAAATAATGGTTTACTTATCTCTAATCCCTTCCTTGCCTTCACCTCCGTAACCCCCGGGGTCTGGGGCACGGCGAAGCCCCAGACTTGGCGGGTACTTGCCCGTCTGCACGGTCCTCTGGGCAGGCAGCCCTAGAAGCAGGGGCTGCCGGAGCTGAAGGGACCACCAGACGGTGCTGGGCAGGGCTACAGTGGGGCGGGTCCTGTAAGGTCTGGGCTGGTCAGATGACCCCCAGGATGGACGAGAGGGTCACAGGCTTAGAATAACCTTTCCACCTGTGGCCGGTGGTCTCGCCCTGGAAGGTTGAACAGCGTCCTTGTGCTGTGATGGGTCCATGGGGAGCTTTGGGAGGGAGCACTCTCTGCTCTGCCAAACTTCCCCCTTCCCAGCTGGGTTTGATGTGCTTTTGTTTTTATCCTTACCTCTGACTTCTCCTTCTTTAACTTTATTTATTTTTGAAAGACAGAGAGAGACAGAGTGTGAGTTGGGGAGGGTCAGAGAGAGAGGGAGACCCAGAATCTGAAGCAGGTTCCAGGCTCTGAGCTGTCAGCACAGAGCCCGATGTAGGGCTCGAACTCCCAAGCCATGAAATCATGGCCTGAGCTGCAGTCAGACGCTTAACCAGCTGAGCCACCCAGACTTCCCTCCTTCTTCAACTCTTTTCCAGACATTCCCTTTATCTGACTCCAAGTGCTTACTCTTGGGTATTTCTCAAGTTTGGTTTGGTTTCCAGAATCACTTCTCTTCTCTCCTAAGAGCTATTTCCCCAAGATTTTCTTGCCCAGCGCATGTATGACACTTGTTCAAGGATTTCTTTTTCTATCCTGAACTTGGCCGGGTTCCAAACACGGCTACTTCCGTGCGTGTTGCATGCACCCACCTGCTACAGTGATGTGGCAAGCTCCTATCCTGTGCTGAGCACAGTTCCAGGATTTGGGGACACGGCACTCAAGAAGGTAAACAAGGTCCCCGCTGCTGTAGAGCTAACAATCTGGAGGGAAGAGACAGGTGATAGCCAAGTAAGCAAATGTATAAATAGACATTTTCCTTTAATCATGGACATGAAGCAAAGAAAACAGATGTGATAGGTGCCCAGGTCAGTGCATCTCTACCTCTGTCCTGGGGACCTTCAAACACCTTCCGAATCAATTTTCAGTCGTTCAGCAAGTACTGAGCTCCTACCAGGTACAGGGAATTGTGAGAGGACTGGCTTCACTCACACCTGCTCCCAGGCTGTCCCCGCGTGCTCCCCACTGTGACGGGCCACCGTGTGCTCAGCGGGTCTTCTCAGAGACTGAGCATTTTCCTAAAAACAACCTTCTCCCCAGAGCTCCCCTCTAATCCTGATTTTCTGGATTCTGCCCCTTAAGCATTTTTGCAAATGCAACCATTGTTTTTCTTTCTCTACCGACATATTGTCAACGCAGACACACCCTCTTTCATCAATTGTCATGACTCAGGACGTGACACTAGTTTCTCCCACCATCCAGGGTCTGTCAGCCTCTGCACTAATTACAACTTGGGCTGGAGAATCCCTTGTTGACAGTGGTTCCCTGTGCATTTTAGGAGGTAGACTCGGGGTCTGTCCATGAGCTATCAGCAGCCACCCCCTCTTGTGATGAACAAAATGTCTGCAGACACAGTCAAAAGTCCCCTTGAAGACACTTAGGAGCTGCTGTGAGGTTCTTCCCAAGGCCCAGGTGTGTTTCCCTCATCTGCCTCCTCCAGGTGTTCTGTGGAACGTCACAGTGTTGGGGAGACCACGCGTGGCTGTCCTGTGGCAAGTCCACCCAGCTGCACCCAGACTGGACTCCCGTCGCCTCTCCAGCTCACTGGGTGTTCTCCCAGTGGCATCTACCGCCACCTCTTACTTGTTTCGTGTCTGTAACTCCTCCCCATTAAATGCAAGCCCCATTTGTGTCCCTGTCTCAAGTGGTTTATCCATATGGTGCCTCCTTATCAGTGTCCCAGCTTTTCTATGGCACCCCACCTCTCTTCCCCCCATTCTAACTCCCAGATCCCAAAATGTCTCCAGCCATTGTTCAAGAGGGTGAGATAGCAATGACCTATGCACTCTCCCAATGCACCTGCGCCCGCCGCTCATCATCTGAAGGCTGTCAGGTCCCCCTTCCCGTTGGGTCACCCCGTTTGACATTTTCAACCTCAGTTCCTGTCTCCCCTTCAATCCCAGCATTTCACTCCAATTTTCCTCCTCACCTCGAATGCCTCCTTCCATCTTTTCTGCCCATTCTTTATGTCTCTTTGCAAATACTGACCTTCTGATAAATCTCTTCTTGATTCTCATGCAGAGTTTGGCTCCTTTGGTCCAGGGTTCCCAACGCATTTTTCACATACCTCCATAAAAATTAAAATCTGACTGTATTTTAGCTTCTGCAGATAGTTGTTTTCTTGGTGGCCTCTAAGTTCTTGAGTGAGGAAGTATGTAACTTACATCCTGGACGGCACTCGATACATGCTTGTTGAGTAAGTGAAGGAGTCCTACTTTGTGTATTAACTTGTCTCATGTATTTCTATGACACTTTATGTTACCCTAGAGCTCTGATTCTTAAGCTGCATGCCGAGATGCCCCAGGGAGCCCCAGGAAACACAGGGGGACACAGGGTATCTTGCACATTTGAGGGGAGTGCAGCCACACCCCACATCTGTGGGCCGTCTCCCGAACTACCAGCTCCGAGCCCTCAGTGTCAACATTACAGCATGTTACTCTTCATGTGATGACGTCATACCTCAGGAAAGCCAGATTTTGGGCTATTGTGAGGATAAAAATGCTGCACGGAGACATCAACACCAACAGGAAAGGTGGGTATTGCACTCAGTCAAGCCCAAGATTAAACAGGTTGCTGTGGCCAACAGGTGCGCACACTCCTCGGCAGGTGCCTGGGCTTATGTAAGACTGAAATCCATACTTTTGCTTCTAATATATTTACCTTGTTTTTCAAGTGACAACTAATGTGGTAGGATACAAATACTCATTAAGATGTATGAACCTGTTTAATAAGTTTTAAGTACCCATATGAATTTAATAAATATATACTGTTAAATCTTTCTTTTGGCCTCAGCATGCTGAGAAAAACACCATGGCATTTAGGGTCCGTGAAGAGAGAGCATTTGGGAAGATCTTCCTTAGAGAGAATTGCCGGTTGGAGTCCTTCCCTGTACATGGTTGACACTGGCTCCTGCTGGTGTCCCCTAAATAAATGAATCTATTGACAGCTTATTATGGAGTTCACAGAACCAGTAGAATAGCTTTAAGCCCAAGCTTGGAGCTAAGCTTCCAAGAACAACATCTCAAACCACACCTTCTAGAACTTTTCAGGAGAGTCGCTCCCGCAGAGCCTCTCTTGGCTGGAAATTTGGCATTGTCTCTGCAGAGAGATAGAGACAGAGACAGAGAGAAGCAGACCGACACTGAAGGAGGGGTAGGGGCAGAGAGAGAAGGGCTCCCCTTGTCCGCTCCTAGGTCAGACCCCAGGCGGCCGCACCTGTCGGCAGAGACAGAGGCCCACGTAACACCTTTCTCATCTACAGGGGAAGTGGAGAGGGAGCCTTCCGCATCTGAGCCCCTCCAGATGCGTGTCCCCCCCCAGAGACCGATGTGTGGTGGGGAGGTTTCGAATCGTTCCTTTTCCAGAGACGAACGACCTGGGAAAGATGAAATTCAAAATGTTTCGAGAGCTGTCTTCACTCTGAGGGGAGTTGGGCTTGTTTTCTGGGGCCACAGAGACACGAAAGGGACCCAGGACACAGTCGAGTTCAGGACAGGAAGGAGCCCCTGGGGCCAGGCTGTCTGAGGCTCCCTCCCTGCCCAGACGCAGGTGTAGCCCAGGTGACCGGGGAGGGTCGGCCCGCGGTCCCGAGCCAGGCTCCCTGACTCCCGGACAGCTGGCCGCTGGGACCTGAGAACATAAACGTGTGGATGCATCCCCCACAAGGCGAAGTCGTCTGAATACTTAAAGCTACAGTAGTGGGGGGCTTCCAAACCCGTGCTGTCAGGTTTACGGTGTCCCGCACCTGCTGACACATTCTCCTCGGTGACAACCAAGCATAATTTTTAACGAGGCTTCTCTCTCACGGCAAAGTATCCTCTCACCAAAAAATCAGAAGTGAGAAAAAAAACCCACGTCAGGCACTACTCACACCATGTGACCCAAAGGAGGTGACTTTTCGGGTGATTTTCCTCTGGATTTTTTTCCTGATTTTATTTTCAGAGTTGTGACCCCATTTTACTGCTTTCCTCGTGTGTCCTGCTGTCATGAGCATACCACGTGAATTGTTATAAGTAAATACTTTATCATCGAGTGTCTTACTTTCTTTAGAAAATGCACTCTGGATTATCATAAAGCTATTAGTATTTAAAAGCATATCAACATATTGAATTAAATTCTTATTAAAATAAATACTTTTTAAAGTTTATTTTGAGAGAGAGAAGGAGAGAGTACATGAACAGGAGGAGGGCAGAGAGAGAGGGAGAGAGAGAATCCCAAGCAGGCTCCATGCTGTCAGCACGGAGCCTGATGTAAGGCTCAAACTCACAAACTGAGAGACCATGACCTGAGCCGACATCAAGAGTCAGAGAGGCTTACCTGACTGAGCCACTCAGGCGCCCCCATTAACACAAACATCTTAAAGGACTTTGATATATACTACAAAATTAAATTAAAGATACTTGCCAACGAGAAGAAGAACCGAATTTGATTTTCAATGCTATTAAATGACATGGAGAGAAATGCCCCGTGAAGGAGTCTACATATTTGTGCAGATGAGAAAAATGATGGAATTCTTGAAAGACGTCAAAAGACAGAGTTTTTCAATAATAGGCTTTCCTTTCCATGGGGGTATCTGGATGCTGGAACCCCTCAGGGAAGATGGCTCTCCATGAGGAGGACCCCATGTCCAGCAGAGACCAATTTTGGGCCTGAAAGGATTCTTGCTAATCTGTGATCAACAAAAAACCAAATAAGAATGGACTTCCAGTGGGCTGGGAGTGGGGACATATTTTTGGAGAAAGAAGGGCCCTCGCATGGATCTATTTGAGCCCACTGCTCTGGGGGGAGTTGGGGTGGAGTGAACTGAAAGACAAGGAGACACCTGGAAAGAGGGCTGAGCTAGGACTGCTAACAAGAGCTTGGGGAAGCTCATTGGCAGTGGAGAACCTGAGTCCTGATCATTCCTGATGGACACCTGCTGTAGAGAGCATGAGGTCTGTGGAGGCCAGGAGCAGAGGAGAACGAGCTGGAAGCCTTCAGGTTGTGGATTCATCCCAGTCTGGAAGCGTTCAGCCTTTGGGCAAGTGTGTTAAGTTTTCTGTGTCTGGCCACGTCCGAAGAAACGTCCTGCTGTATATAGGGCATTCCACACCCTCCGATCACCCATCCCAGGTTTTGCAGGTGACATGCTCCAGTGGGGACGTTCCCCAGGTGAGTGGGGGACAGCTTGTTCATTCTACCTAAGGCCATGTTTGGGTGGCCAGACTCTGGGTGGACAAATCCTCGGTCTGTCTGGCAGGTGTCTGCAGTTTGCCCACGAACACTTCCAACCTAGGACATCAGTGACACCCAGAGAAGGTAAACATTTCTTGCCATTGAAACATTTCAGTTGTCCTCAGTGCATTGTCTATTTATCTACCATGAATCAGAATGTGGCTGTTCCAACCCAATCACGTTGGCCATTGCCCAAAGCAATACCCATTACGCTGATCAACTCCGTTGCATACAATTCAGTCTTAGAGATTTTCATTGAGCTAGAAGACACTCTGGGTCATTGCAGTGATGCACTGGGTTACCAAGACTCCGCTGGTGTCTCTTCTTAAGAAGTAGACTCGCCTACACCAGTAGCTAGTTGTTTAGCGTTGAGCCTCACTGCAGGGTCTGTTGGAAAGAATACGAACTTCCCAATCCAGAGACCCAGGTCTGAACAGAGTCAGATGCCTGCTGGTCCTGTGACATTAAAATACCTCTAAGCCCCCTGTTGGTCAGTTTTCTTTCTGGAAGACAAAACCAGTATTTCCTATGGTTTCCTGTCATTAGGCGGTGAGAATTTTTACAATCTTAGAATTCTTAGGTATTACTACATTTTCTATTCAAACCTTTGACAGTCGTCATCTTGTTTATCTGATATCATTTTTAATTTTCCTTTCATTCTGTGCTATTCTTTTCAGCCTTATTACTACTTATTTTTTATGTTTATTTATTTTTGAAAGAGAGAAATAGAGAAAGCCAAGCAGGGGAGGGGCAGAGAGAGAGAGAGAGAGGGAGACACAGGATATGAAGCAGGCTCCGGGCTCTGAGCTGTCAGCACAGAGCCCGACCTGAGGCTCGAACCCACGGACCACACGATCATGACCTGAGCTGAAGTTGGACTCTTAACCGACCGAACCACCCAGGTTCCCCATTACTTAATTTTTAATGCCTTGTAACATGTTCCTAGTGTTATTGCTCTTCCAAGTTGGTAAATTATAAATAACAAATAAATCGATACCTGCCGTATCTTCCAAAGCAAGCGTTTGCAAAAATGTAAAACAAGTAATGGATGTGAGACTATTTTGGCATTGTGACAGGCACACTATATATACAGCCATATATGACGCATACACGTTATGTATGCATAGCACACGGACATCCGCATGCTGCGCACCGGGCACACCCTGAGAACAAGAGAGGGGAGGAGCTCACCAGTGAAGGCCCAGAGGCAACAACCAAGAAGCACTGTCACTCTGTTTCTGTTCTGGGCTTGAGCTCGCATCCTTCCCGTCTGACTTCTCCGTCCAGGCACACAGGTGGCACAGGAAATAAGGCCAATGGAGCTGCGTCGGCAGGAGTTGG
The DNA here is from genome assembly GCF_006229205.1 of Suricata suricatta. Lineage (NCBI taxonomy): Eukaryota > Metazoa > Chordata > Mammalia > Carnivora > Herpestidae > Suricata > Suricata suricatta. Next base: position 3,112,812 of record NC_043703.1, on the reverse strand, counting down.
GATGCACGGCGGGGAGGCGTGGGAAGGGCTCCTTACCTGGCGGACCACCAGCACAGCTGTTTCCTCGCGTGTCACCAACTCCAGGGTCGTTGGATCAGCCATTAACTAAAGCAGCCGGGCACTCTGAGCAGCTCAATTTCTCAAGTCGTTTTGCCTCCTATAAGTTAAATCTGCGAATACAAACAGAAATCAGGGTTTACTGAGGTGCCTTGGGGGGCTCAGTCAGATGAGCCTCTGACTCTTGGTTTCAGCTCAAGTCATGATCTCAAGGTTTGTGAGTTCCAGCCCCGCTTTGGGCTCTGCCCTGAGAGTGTGGAGCCTGCTTGGGATTCTCTGTCTCTCCCTCTCTCTCATCCTCTCCCCTGCTTGTGCTCTCTCTCTCTCTCTCTCTCTCTCTCTCTCAAAATAAATAAATAAAACTTAAAAAAAAGAAATCAGTGTTTATTTGTGAGATGTATTCTAAATGGCCTTTTCTGATCTTTATTTTTCTGGCTGGGGGAACACTAGTGTCTTGCCTGTTGGATTGCTTTAATTTTCCGCTGCTTGGTACTTTGAGTTCAGGTGTTTCGTGGCCTTCATTAAAGGGATGCTTTAAAGAGTAAGCATCTCAAACTGTCCCTCTCATCTGGCTCCATAGCTGTGGGGACAGAGGTCTTAGCCATACCACAGCACCCACATGCACACACGGGACACACACGCATGCACCCACATGCACACACGGGACACACACGCGTGCACACACATGCACACACGGGGCACACACGCGTGCACACACATGCACACCCACATCTACACACACCACAAAGATGGAGAGGTTGGTTCGTCTTTCTTTCATTTTACCCAAATACACTTGAGCCGCAAGAGAGACTTCAACCTTGACCTTATCGTGGCATCCATGCCATTGGGATTTGTGCTTCATGTATAATTTCTAATCTAAATTTAATGCATAACTTAAGGACAAAAATAGTATGTGTTCTAATATCTGTTCTTCCACCTTCAACACACCCATTCTCTTTTTTTTCAATCAGGCTTGGGTATAGACCATTGTAAGGACTTTATCCTCTAAGGTATTACATTCTGTGTCCCAGGCTTCAGGATAATGGATCCCACTGGGGTTCTGCCATGGTGAGCCAGACAGACGCTGGGCTCCCCCAAGAGTGCTCCCAGGTAAGGAGGGGACCAGAAGTTCCTAGATGCTGCCAGGCAATGCTGAGAAAGTGGAGCTGGCCTGCAGGGCCTGCCCTGAGGAGAGCTAAGCCTGCAGCGGGGGCCCCACAGACCTCCAGCCTAGGGCTCTGCACAGCACTGCGGACCCCCAAGGATCCATCACGACCAGCAAGAGGCACCCATCACCCGGGTGTACAAGTGATGTCCCTCTAGAAACCAGAGGACCAGGAGGCAGTGGGAAGACCAGCACCTTCTTACCAAACTCCAGACAGTGAGCGCCCCAGCATCCCCTGGGAACTCCACCAGGGGAAGCGGAAGAATCTGAAAGACTGAGCAGCTATTCCAAACAGACCAACTTCAGTTTTTCAAAGAATGTTCATTGAGTGCCAGACATGATTCTAGGGGCACCGGGTGCCCACAAGGCCGGTCAAATCCTACCGAGTACAGTACATTTGATTACATTTCCCCCATATTCAGAACAGCGAGAACTTATGAAAAACACACACGTGCTGGAATACAGAGGTTGCTCTGTTTCCCCTGCACCTGTGGGCTCAGTACCGGTAACAGCCCTCACCTGCCGTCACTGTGTGTAGTTGTGCTGTGTGCTTGTCACGGGCCAGGCCTGACGCAGCCCCCTGGGTACACAGTGGTGGTCAAAACAGATCTTCAGTCTCAGACTAAAGAGAGTGGGGAGGGCATCAGACCTGGACTAAATAACTGCAGAATTAGAAATGGAGAGAAGTGGTGTATGGGTGAAAAACACAGAGCTGGGATTCAGGACGGGGTTGGGGGCAGGCAGGGCTGGAGGCCAGTCTGGAAGAGGCCTGGCTACAGGTAACTGAGCTGGGGCTTTGAAGGTTGAAGAAGAGCCCGTTCCATGAGTAGGCATCATCAGGACTCCGCTTTCCAAGATGTAGGGCAGAAAAGAGACCTTTTGGAAAATCCATACATGTTCTTAGAGAAAATGGAGGCATGCTCATTATTAGCATCTCACAGCGCGCTCTGCCAGACCTCACAGGAGTGCAGTCGTTTCCTTACGTCAGGGTGGTGAGTGTCGTTAAACACCGTTGAACGTTCTTCTTCACCGTGACGAGTGGCCGCGGGGCAGTGCTACCATCCATACAACCACACCCCGGCTTTGGGATACTGAAATCACCTCTAATTTTTTGCTGGTGTAAATAGTCCTCTAAAGGACTTTCTGGTTATCCCTCAGCAACATTTCTAAACATGAATTTGCTGACTCAAAGAGGATCCAAACTTGGCTTCACAACATAGTATGATATTGTAAGTTTTTCCTTATTTAAACCCTGGCTTGCTCAGTGCTGTGGGCAACTTATATTTAGTTGAACAGTTTCAAATCAAAGATGTGCACATGGTACACAATTTTAAGAGGCAAAAAGTCAGGGAGTAACAAACCTTGGGCCCCCAGCTCGCAAGATGTCTGCCTTCCCAGAGGCTGACGCGGTTTCCGGATGCTGATGTGTGTTAGCGGGTTTGGGTGATTATGGACACATTACAAACATTTTTGTATAAATCTCACTGTGGTTATTGGTTTCCTTTCTTTGAGGAGTAGATTTTTGGCTGGTACAGTAGATGTTTGTTCAACTTCTAAGAAATCCCCAAGTCATTTGCACGGTACTCCACCAGTTTAGGCTCTAGCCAGCAGTGCGGGAGTTTCTGTGAGTCAACACGCTCACAATTACTTGAAAGAGCTGTGCTCTTGGTTGTGAGATGGTACCTCATGGTGGTTTTAATATTGTTTCCTCATGACTACTGAGGACATAGCATCCCAGGCAGAAGTAACAGCACTGGTGAAGACCCCACAGCAAGAAGGGGGTGCCTTTGGGAAAATTCATCTATGTAGTCTTACAAACATCCAGAAATAAACATTAGTAGCATTTCAGGTTCTTTATTTCCAGATCGCTCTCTGTCTCTCACACACAAGCGCATTTTGTTTAATATAAAATGGTGAAGATCTGTAAGGGGCTGAATATGTCCTTTCTAGATCAATATGTTGGAGCCCTACCTCCCAGTCCAATGCGAGGGCGTTGGGAGATGAGGCTCTTGCGAGGTAACCAAGCATAGGGGAGGCCATGAGGGCAGAGCCCAGTGATGAGATCGATGCCCTTATAAAAAGAGGGTGCCACAGGAGAGCCTCCTCTCTGCTTGCAGACCCCAAGGAGGGCCGTGTGAAGACAGAACCCAAAAGCCCTGGCCAGAACCAGACCATGCTGGCACCTGAGCTCACACTGCCAGCTTCCGGAAGCATGAGAGATAAACATTGGTTGTTCAAGCCGTCCAATCTACGGGGCTTTATAGAGGCTCTGGCTGGCTAAGACGACCTCTTGTGCTACGTATTCTTCTTCAGCTTCGGCGTCGTGTTAACAGTGCTGCCGTAGCCCATTGGGTGGATAAATGTCCCACTCTATTTACAGGCACCTTGATCCCTTCAAGGTCTGGGTGACAATTCGCTGGGACAGGACAAGAGCAGCCATCTCCTCAGACATGGCCTTGCCTGGGTGGCAACTGAGTGCCCCGGGTCTGGCGGGGGGCACTCTCTCTCTCTCTCTGCAGCATCTCTCACCGTCCACAGCTCCCCGGAGCTGCCCTTTCTCTGACCCAGCCACCCCCACCCCCAACAGCTCTGCTCCGTCTTTGTCCATGACGTGCAAGGACCCTGGGTGCTTTCCGGAACTCTTACACTGCACACGCTCCTTCTCCTGGGCGCTGTCCACAAATTCCAGCCACTCGGCAATCCCCGACCCTACCCCCCGGGGGCTCTCTTCCCTGCCTTTGGTCCACAGAGGGCCTGACCCAGGGCTACATGTCCCTCTTTTCTCGGGAGCCTCATTCTACGCTGCAGCCATCATCTTAACGGCTGAAAATAGTTGCCGCTTCGATTTCTTGCAGCTTTGTAGTTACTGTGTTGTGGCCGAAAGTAACTGTCTTGTTTTATTTATGAACTCGCTCTGCTATTAAAAACAAATCTTCAGTGGACATGGGTGTAGCTCTCTATATTTCATTTGGCTACTTACTGAAAGGAGTAACACTAGCTAATATATAGTTTCTGAAATTTGTCTCTTAACGTTGCTCTTCCTTTTAGCTGTGCCCTGGAGTAAATGGGCAACCTTAATTCATTAGTTTTACAATTAAAAGAAACTCGTGTATATCGTATGCTTTTCCCCCTGCAGAATCAAGTAGAATTATAATGAAAAAACCACCCCCTCTCATTCACTATCTTTGGAAGAAACCAGCATGGACAGTTTCTTATGTATGTTTTTCAGAGGTTCCTAGGTCTGTGAACACCTATATATTTGTTTTCTTTGTTTTACGGTACAGATGGAGGTGTATTCTTTGAATTGTTGTGCATCCTTTAAAAATTAAATGATATCTTGAATAAATTTCCATCTTTGCATAGATTCATCTATCTTATTTTTTAAAAATAGTTCTACTTTCCGGGCATCTGGGTGGCTTAAGTGTCTGACTCTTGATTTCAGCTTGGGTCATGATCTTCTGGTTCATGGGATCAAGCCCTGTGATCTGCATTTCCAGCCCAGAGCCCGTTTGGGATTCTCTCTCTCCCTCTGTCTCTGCTCCTTTCCTGTGTGTGAATGCGCAAGGGTGTACTGTCGATCTCTCTCAAAAATAAATATACTTAAAAAACCCATCTCTACTTTCTAAATGTGCCGTAATTTAACTAAGGAACTCCCTGTGGACGGACACTTAAAGAGTCTGAGCTTTTACTGTTTCAAACAAAGCTACAAAGTAAATCCTTCCAACAATACCCAAGGCTCCTGGGTGCCTGGGTGGCTTAGTCAGTTAAGCGTCCAAATTCAGCTCAGTCATGATCTCACAATTGGTGGGTTTGAGCCCCTGTGTGGGGCTCTCTGCTAACAGCACGGAGCCTGGAACCTGCTTCAGATTCTGTGTCTCCCTCTCTCTCTCTCTCTGCCCCTCCTCTGCTTGCGCTCTGTCTCTCTCTCAAAAGCAAATAAAAACGTTAAAAATTAAAAAAAAAAAAAAAAGCAAATACACAACGTCACAACGTGAAACTGGTAGGTCAGAGGAAATATGTCTTTCACACTGTTGGATATTCCCACAATGCTCTCCCAACAGGCTGGCGAGTTTCACTCCCACCCGAAGGAGATAAGACACATGTCCCACACCCTCATATGTTGTGAAATGTTGACTTCTCAGTCTTTGCTGATCTGAAAGACTAAAAAGATATAGCAGCTCATTTCTATTTGTTGTTACTTAATTATACGTAAGATAGGGCTTACTTCCTTTTCTTCATATTGGAGTTCATTTAAACTGCCTTTTGATGTCCTTGGATAACAAACTTTCCTTGGGCCAAGCCGGGTCAGGCAGCTCCTGCTAATTGGATGGAACTGTGTGACCGAATCTCGTGACCCACATGGTTTACCCTCAATAAGACGTTTCAGAAGTTGTATGACTTTCTGCCATTTAAGGAAGCTGGATTTTAACAGATTTTATTCTCTAAATGCTTAACTCACATCATTTCCCTTTGCAGTGTTTGATGACATGAATGTTTTTCCTTATCATTATATACGTAACGGGTGTTGAGTCCTCCTGAGCCAATCTGGGGCTAAGAACAGCAATGCTCTTGCACCGTGTTGAGATGTCTGGGTCCTCTGTTGTCCCCATACGGTCAGGTGCAGAGCCCGCCCCACACCTTGGAATTGTCAGGTTGCTCTTGGCACTGCAAGGGCTGATGGCTTTGTGATGAGAAGTTGGGTTTCCCATCAGGACGGACAAGCTACGAAGGCAGCTCCGAGCAAGTGCGATTTGTGTGGTCTTCAAGAGCCCAGTTCCAGCCCCCATGGGCTGGGAGCAAAGCTGACTACAGACTTTGTTGGCTGGGGCTCCCTCGGAGCTGCCTAGCAAGGCTCTGGGATGTGGTGGAGACCAGACTTGGACTTGTGTAGACCCAGCCTCCGACGGAGGCTGCCTCCTACTTCTGCTCGCAATCTTGGACTTTGGCAGCCCCCTCTGGACTACATCTTTGATGTAGCGGTCTAATTAACCTACGCGTGATGGCAGGAAGGAGAGCATGCTATAAAAGGCACACGGCATCTTCAAGGACACAAAATGAGACTCGGTACTACTGGCAATATTTCTTGGCCAAAAGAAGGTCCAAGGCAGGGGTGCCTGAGTGGCTTAGTAGGGTAAGTGTCCAACTTCAGCTCAGGTCATGGTCTCGAGCCCCACATCTGGATCTGTGCTGACAGCCCAGAGCCTGGAGCCTGCTTCAGATTCTGTGTCTCCCTCTCTCTCTGACACTGCCCTGCTTGTGCTCTGTGTCTCTCTCTCAAAAATGAATAAATGTTAAAACATTAAAAACAAAGAAGGTCCAAGGCAGAGAAGACCAAGTTGAACCTTAGGGACAACCACTCACATGAGTCTGTAAGCCCTCAGCTCATTAGTCTGGTCATCTGCACATCAGAAATTACCACCTGCTGTGAATAGGCCTTTTTTTGGTGAATTCTCAAATAGCCTCAGAGCCTCGATTGTGGCTTCATAATTGTGACCTTATAACAGTTACCATGGAAAGAATTCCTAGATTATAAATAATGACAATGTGAGTTTCCTAGTTACCAAGTATATTTATAAAATGAATTCCAAAGGTACATGACATTTAATTCCAGCCTATTTTTAGAAGCCAAAAGATAATAAAAGAACATACTTTTTTTTTCCCAGAAAGAAAGAATTGTATTTATTTTTTCAAATCTAGTTATATAATATTAGGTCTATATGGCTATTAGAAAAAATTAAGGGCTTTTAGTAATATACAATTCTTGGGGGATTAAGAAAAACATTTACAATGACATAGATTTCTGTATTAAGTCAAGTTCATATGACCATGTATCAGAATTAGATTTATAAAAGTAATCTTGGGTGAGAAAGATGTAGGGTGCCTCAATTTTCTCATCAGACACATAAATTGGGAGAACAAATAATGCTTCTATTTTGCAAAATACTTTTTTTT